>NW_006462171.1:0-233 GCF_000325575.1 Pteropus alecto | reverse complement strand
GTTTCCACTGTCACCATCCTAATACAGTCTTCATTACTTCTAAGCTTTTGTAATTACAGTACTCCGTTGTTTTCTTTCTACACCACAGCCTCGCTCTCTTGCCTCATTATTGCTAGTATACTCTCTTAAGCACATTTGGGATAGTGTCACCTGCCCTTTCAAACCCCTTCTATTGTGCCTCTTTATCTATCAAATTAGAGCCTCCCCATTGTGACCCTAGCCTATTTCTAGTC
>NW_006462170.1:0-233 GCF_000325575.1 Pteropus alecto | reverse complement strand
AGAAGAAACCATAGGTTGTAGCTCCTTGACATTAGTCTTGGCAATGATTTTTTGGACTTGACTCCAAAAGCGAAGGCAACAAAAGAAAAATAAACTAGTGAAAGAGCATCAAGATAAAAAGCCTCTGCACAGCAAAGCAAACCATCGATGAAGTTAGAAGGCAAGCTATGGAATGGGAGAAAATATTTGCAAACTATCTATCTGATAAAAGGTTAATATCCAAAATATATAAA
>NW_006462169.1:0-233 GCF_000325575.1 Pteropus alecto | reverse complement strand
AAAATATCTTTAATTTATCTCAGTCATGATCACATTTTATGTGAATCTCTATATACAGTGTTCTGAGCTTTCTATATCATTTAGGGTTTATCATTTAGGGTTTATTTTCTGCCCCTAGTAACAAAAACCTGACTTCAGAGGTCTGTATTCATGAGAATTCATTCTCCGACATAAAAGGGCTGTAGAAGTTGGCTGTCCAGGACTCAGAGAGCAGCTTCACCAAGTTGTCAGGG
>NW_006462168.1:0-233 GCF_000325575.1 Pteropus alecto | reverse complement strand
CAAAGGCCACTGCACGCCAACCGCGGCGACGCTCCTGGCACCGGTCGAGACCGGGACCAAGCCCGCTGGATGGGCAGACAGCCCCCAGCCCACGGCCTCCTTCTGGGCCTCCTGGGGGTGGGGCGGCTGCTGTCCTTTGTCCCTGGGGAGGAAACCGCCCGGCCGTACGAACATGTGGGTTTGGACCCTTTGGGAGAGTTACGGCAGAAGGGCCGGGCCAGCGTGGGCACGGG
>NW_006462167.1:0-233 GCF_000325575.1 Pteropus alecto | reverse complement strand
TATAGATGTATCTGTGATACACAGAAGTTGAATATCACCTTTGATTTAAAAAAAAAAAAAATTGGAAATACCATGCAGGCGAGAAAAAGAAAACTAACTCTCCTCTCTCCCTATCCCCCTCCCTCCCTCTGATATAATCAATCTATCTGAATTGTGCAAAAGCCCCCCTCTCTAGCCAATCATAGATAACTCTAGGCATAACGTTTATGCATTGCTATCGCACACAATTATTT
>NW_006462166.1:0-233 GCF_000325575.1 Pteropus alecto | reverse complement strand
AAAAAAATCAGACGACAAATTCCAATAGAGGAGTGTCCTACACAAGTAGAATTCTGGGTACTCTTCGAATCTGTCAAGGTCAGCAAAAACCAGGCAAGTCTATGAAACTGTCACAACCCAGGGGAGCCGAAAGACACATGAAAACTAAATAGAATGCAGGATCCTGAATGGGATCCCAGAACATTAAAAGGACATTAGGAAAAACTAAGAGAATCTAAATAAAGGTTGGCCTT
>NW_006462165.1:0-233 GCF_000325575.1 Pteropus alecto | reverse complement strand
CACTGAGGCAGGTATAGACCGTGCTTTTGTTTATCCTAAGCCACACGAAGTGGATCAGAGGCAGGAGGCAGAAGTGGGGAACGTAATCATGAAATGAGCTGTGCTGAGGCCGGGGCAGGCGGGCGTGGCGAAGCGTGAGGGGGCGTGGCGAAGGATGAGGGCGTGGCGAAGCGTGAGGGGGCGTGGCGAAGCACGAGGGGGCGTGGTTCGCATCGCCTGGTGCTTCCCACTTG
>NW_006462164.1:0-233 GCF_000325575.1 Pteropus alecto | reverse complement strand
TGGAACATGAGTTTCCCTCGGGACCTGCAGGTTACCTCGTTCACGTGAGCGCGAGGTCCCGCCCAGTGTCCGGCTTCCGCCACCCGTGTCCCAACATCCTGCTTCCCCAGCCAGCAGCCCCGGTGGCCGACCTGGCGGTCACGGGCCAGCCTTGGTTCTTCCGTCTCCATCAGAACCAGCTGATCCGGCTTCGTGAACTCATCTTGTCAGGGTTTTCATTGCACCGGCAAGGA
>NW_006462163.1:0-233 GCF_000325575.1 Pteropus alecto | reverse complement strand
AAGGAAGCAAACAGACCTCAGGGACCTGGGCCCCACGGGTGCCAAGGGCAATCTAACAAGTCAGAAACAGTGTTAGTCTCAGGAGTAAATAGTGCTCGTTGAAAGAAAGAAGAAAAATGAGGCCCAAGAAAGGATGTTTTTAATATAATGAAAGAATTCCATGGAGTTATTCATTGTGTCCACATGAGACTAAACATAGGCTTAAATTAAAGCAGAATGTATTTCAATTGGGC
>NW_006462162.1:0-233 GCF_000325575.1 Pteropus alecto | reverse complement strand
CACATGCTAGTTAGCTATCACACAGGACCCTCTAACACAAGTGCCCTCAGCCCTGAACACTGGAATCAACCAGGGAGCTATAAAAACATTAAAAATAAAAAGAACTGATCCTAGAGCCCCACTCTGATTTGGGGCAGATGGGTTGGGGGGAGGCCAGACATCTTTTTTTAAGGTCCCCAAGTAATTCTAATCTGCATTCAGGGCCGAGAATGACAGCTTCAACTTCTCACACT
>NW_006462161.1:0-233 GCF_000325575.1 Pteropus alecto | reverse complement strand
CTGATGAGAAAGTCCTCCAAAATAAAAGGGCCTTATTGTCAGCTCAGCCACCTGGCTGCAACTGCTTTCTGCTCACATAAATATTTGAGCAAGGGAAATGGTCTGTTCTGCCTTCTGGGGATGGCCCTCTTTCCTCCCTGTCTAATCGCACTGGCGTGGGATGGGGAATGAGAAACAGTCTGGGCAGCCTGGCTATGATGGGTAACAGAGTGCCGTGAGGGTTAGGGTGCTCC
>NW_006462160.1:0-233 GCF_000325575.1 Pteropus alecto | reverse complement strand
CTCTGGACTAGAGGGTCGAGCTCTTCCCTGATCATTATGAGGTCTCCTCTTTGACCAGGCGGGGGCTGCTCCACCCCCAGCCGTGGCAGCAGAGTGTCTATGGTGCGCTGCAGTGTGCGGAGGGTACAGGAGCAGCCAGCCTTGCACAGCGGCAGCGGCAGCGGGCCTAGTGGGGCGGCTCAGGCCGGCCTCGCCCCATCACTGCACTGCAGACACATGTTCCGCCACATGGC
>NW_006462159.1:0-233 GCF_000325575.1 Pteropus alecto | reverse complement strand
GTATTATTTTAATAGATGTTGCCATATTGACTTTCAATTAATTATAACCAGTAATTGAGTACCCATTTCTCCATAACCTCAAGAGCGAAAGGTGATATTGCTATTTTAAAATTTTGCTAGTTTTATAGTTATGAAGAATTATCTCACTGTTATTATAAGTTACGTTTCCTATACTACTGGAGCATTTGAGAATCTTTTAAAAAATTGCGTTAGTCACTTGGATTTGCTCTTCT
>NW_006462158.1:0-233 GCF_000325575.1 Pteropus alecto | reverse complement strand
TACTCCAATGTAACTCCTATATCCTTGAACCATAGCAAAGTCTGATGTGTTCAAATAGCTCTGTGGTGGGTGGAAAACGAAGGAGCTCCACCGTTTAATGGAATGCAAACTGTCACACTAGTGTGCAGAAAGAAGAATTCTACTGAGTCTACTGAAGAGTCAACGTCCAGACCTCCTGGAAAGTAAACACTGGCAACATTGAGAACTAGCTGTGTTCTGGAAGCAAAAAAGAA
>NW_006462157.1:0-233 GCF_000325575.1 Pteropus alecto | reverse complement strand
ACCACCAGCAACACATGAGGATTCTGATCATCTGCGCCCTCACCCAACTTGTTACTGTCTATCTTCCTGATTTCAGGTGTGGCGTGGTGTCTCATTGTGAGTTTGATTTGTTTCCTTCATGCTTAAGGATGCTGAGTATGTTTTCAGAAGTTGATTAGCCACTTGTTTATCTTCTTTGGGGAAATGCATATGTAGACATTTTAGAATGTGGTTAAATTGCCCTTTTTATTATT
>NW_006462156.1:0-233 GCF_000325575.1 Pteropus alecto | reverse complement strand
AAACCAAAAGGGATTCAAATCCCTGAATACGAAGCTACCTCGAAGCCCTCCGTCTAGACAGAACGAGTTCGGATAGGAATGGAAAAACCTAAACGTAACACAAGCTACAGCTCCAAAGACAGATGAACTAGAAAAACAACCTAGGACAGTTAATGTTTCACAGTGTCTTTCTTTTTAAATTTTTCCCCAGCTTTATTGAGATACAGTCAACACATAAGATTATCTGAGTTTAA
>NW_006462155.1:0-233 GCF_000325575.1 Pteropus alecto | reverse complement strand
TGACTGTGGGCGGGCGGCTCAGGGAAACGCGCCTGTGGCCAGACTGCTTGTTGAGGATGGGGACGCCGCCTCTGGCGAGGGCCCCTTGCGTTGTGGCTTGGTCCTCGATCTGTTCGGAGCTTGTCGACCTTTCTAAACGGCCAAGACGTGACGCCAGCCAGGCAGAAAGACGAGTCGGCCCCTCGACGGCCCGGCGTGAGAGCGTCCGTGTTTAGTGGCTTTCACGACAGGAT
>NW_006462154.1:0-233 GCF_000325575.1 Pteropus alecto | reverse complement strand
ATGGGACATTTACACCATTTCAAAAAACATCTCCACAAAATGTTAACAAATTCTCAAAAAAAAAAGAGTAGCCTTACATCAAAGCAGCTTGACAGATAACACCTTAATCAAATGATCAGACACAATATTATTAGTAACAAGATAAATTAAAATACCTACCTCATAGCATGTAATGAGAAGAACACAGCATTACTTCCGTGATATTCCAGCCAAAGATGCACAGTCTAAATTTA
>NW_006462153.1:0-233 GCF_000325575.1 Pteropus alecto | reverse complement strand
ACTTCTCCTCACGGCACTGGAACTTGGGCTGGGGAGGCTGGTGTGGGGCTGGGACTCCTCGATCCTCGGGGTAGACAGCTGAGAAATCCCTCTTGATTTTTAACCACCATTCATGTCCTTGGTTATAGAACTTCTTTTCAACTATACTTCAGGCAATTCTCAATGATGGCTGTTCTGTAATTTAATTGTAATTTCGATATGGCCATAAGTACAATAGTTATCTATTCTGCCAT
>NW_006462152.1:0-233 GCF_000325575.1 Pteropus alecto | reverse complement strand
CTAGTTAGAAGTCAAGCTCCTTGGGGAACACCCCCTCCCTGCCCCCAACCATTCCCTCAGCCTTGAGAGGTGTTTCTCCATGCCTTCCTCTTCTCCTCCACTGACCTCCGTAGCCCTGGTTGCCATCTGGCCCAGTCTCCTTAAAATCCACCATAGCAAGGACCTCAGTGTCCCTCTGAGGACGAGAGAGACCACTCAGAGCAGGAAGAGCAGGGAACAAGAAACCAAAGAGT
>NW_006462151.1:0-233 GCF_000325575.1 Pteropus alecto | reverse complement strand
CCTCAAAAGTGAATGTGATGACTTGATATTTTCTTCTCCATTTTTAATTTCTGAGAATGCGCGAATGCAGATTAGTATCATGAGTTTATAGCTGACGTCGTGAGAGACACAGTGTTCATGGGGTGTGGGGGGGAGGCCGTAACTGGGAAAGGTAACTATGTATATAAAGATATTGTGGAAGGCAGAATAATGTCCTCTCAAAGATGCCCCCATTTAATCCTCAAAACCTGTGA
>NW_006462150.1:0-233 GCF_000325575.1 Pteropus alecto | reverse complement strand
CGAGCCCTTTCCCATGTCCGGTGGAGAAGGGCATCCTCTGTGGGCGACTCTCACCACCCGTCGGCGCCCCGTGCTGCAGAACGAGGGGGGCAGGCGGGGACGAGAGGCGCGTGGGTCCCCACACGGGTGGGGAGGTGTCCACTGGGCCCCACACGGGTGGGGAGGTATCCACTGGGCCTGGCCTTGTCACCGCAGCATGAAAATCCCCGTCGTGTCTCGGGAACCTGTGGTTT
>NW_006462149.1:0-233 GCF_000325575.1 Pteropus alecto | reverse complement strand
GCTTCTCTCACTATTCTTTCAAACCTCCTAACTTACTCTACACCTCTACTTCTTTCTTTTTTTCCCCAGTCTATCTTTCCTGGGCAATTTACCCTACCACTCTCTTCACTACTAAGAAATTCGTAATTATCTTTTCTTGTCTCTTTATTGTTGGCCTCTCCTTCTCCATTAGCTGCACATCTGCCTATAAACATACTCGTCTCCTCATCCCTAAAACAAAGTCCTTCCCCCTC
>NW_006462148.1:0-233 GCF_000325575.1 Pteropus alecto | reverse complement strand
GGATGGGGAGAGAAGGAAAGTAAAAGAGAAGGGAAATAGGAAGAGGAGCTTTGAGATTATTAGGAGGTGGCTAAGTCCCACTTCTAGCACCTACAAAATTCCCCTAAACTGCCAAACCTGTAGAAACCCGGGGGATCATGCGCCACGACTAAATTCTCCACCTTTTTGCTTTGCAGTAAAAAAAAAGAAAGAAAAAATAAAAAAAGCCCCAACAGATTTAGAGACAGAGAAAG
>NW_006462147.1:0-233 GCF_000325575.1 Pteropus alecto | reverse complement strand
CCCCCATTCTCATTTGATTTCTGAAAAGAATTGACTCAGGATCCATTGAGCATTGTTTACCTTGGGGAAGGCCTCATATATTTTACTGTCCCTTAAGGAATCTGGATTGTGTCTGGGTAACAATCACAATAGAGTTTCAGAGGGAATCACCTCGACAGGACAGGTGTATGAGAAAATTGGCATCCGCTGGGGCTCTGCGAGAACTTATTTAGCCCTAGACCATCAGAACAAAT
>NW_006462146.1:0-233 GCF_000325575.1 Pteropus alecto | reverse complement strand
CCCACAGCCCCCTCCGGTTCGATAAGTCACTAGAACGACTCACAGAACTCAGGAAAACACTATTTACCTTCACCAGCTCATCATAAAGGACCCAATTCAGGAACCGCCCATGGGAGATACATAAAGAGGGGTCCTTGGGGGGAGGGGGTGTGGCACCCCAATGTCCCCATGAAACGCTCACTCCGCCAGCACCTTGATGTGCTCCCCACATGAACGCCCCCACAGAGCCTCTG
>NW_006462145.1:0-233 GCF_000325575.1 Pteropus alecto | reverse complement strand
CAGCTGTCTTTCAGCTAAATCATCTTTCAAGAGCGGGAGCAAAATAAAGACATTTCAGAGGAAGTCTGAGAAGCTGTGCTACTCATAGAGCTTTGCAGAAAGAACCGACATAGGAATGCCTAAGAAAGAAGGAAATCAAGCTCCGTATCAAGGATGTAATGAACAGTGACCAAAGATATTAAAACATGAGTAAAATCTAAGGGAGAGTTGGCTATAAAAATCAATAATAATAA
>NW_006462144.1:0-233 GCF_000325575.1 Pteropus alecto | reverse complement strand
TTCTCGTTAGCTTCTTGACATCCCTGTAAGGGGGAAGATCTAAGACAGCGGTTCTCGACTTGGCTGCACAGTTAGGATCATCTGGGGAGATGCGGCACCCCCAAGGCCCGGGCCCCACTCCCGACCAATTAAATTAAAATCTTTGGGGATCTGGTCCTGGCAGCAAGATTTCTGAATTCCTCGGGCGATTCTAATGTTTAACTCAGTTTGAGAAAAGCTGGTCGAAGCGTCAA
>NW_006462143.1:0-233 GCF_000325575.1 Pteropus alecto | reverse complement strand
TACCAGCGTGAGGTCTCTACTGGCTCATCCTGAACGCACTGCGCAGAGCAGGGAAGTCCAGACACACGGGAGCTCCAGCCCCAGGACAGCTAGCCAGATGATGCTGGTCCAAAGCTAATGTGCACCTCGGAGTCGGGCTCGCTCAACTCTGTTCTCCTGGGACTGTCATTGATGTTCTGATGAAGGTCAAGTCGATCAAAACCCACTGCTAAGCCTAAAATGGTGGGGGCCGA
>NW_006462142.1:0-233 GCF_000325575.1 Pteropus alecto | reverse complement strand
AGTAGATCTAGATTTTAGCAAAATACACTCCAATGATTTATTTGCCTATTCTTGTTTGGGGTTCCAAACTCAAACGGTTCCCTCTCTGGTTAACTGATAGCAGCTGCAATTGTCTGAAAGGAGCGAGAGGGGAAAAAACGCATTAAAAGCACCTGCCTTTTCACGATCTTCTGCCGGCAGCTTTCTCTTCCCGACCGTGAGAGAGAAAACATTTCCTCGGCCCTTCTCTTTTG
>NW_006462141.1:0-233 GCF_000325575.1 Pteropus alecto | reverse complement strand
TTCAGACGCCTTTGCTAGTAAATTTAACAAAGAATGGAGGAAGGAAAAAAAAATGGCAGCTGCAAACTCCTCCAGGATATGCAAGGGAGAACAGTCCCCGAACCCACTGTGGATGGGGCCGAAGGGAAACACGGGATTATTTAAAATGCAAGAGTACAGGTCGATGCCACGTGTCGACAAGGAAGGAAACTTTTAGATGCTACAACAGCAAACTCGATCTAGAAACATCTACG
>NW_006462140.1:0-233 GCF_000325575.1 Pteropus alecto | reverse complement strand
TTATGTAAATGTTATACTAAATTCCAAATACAGAAAAAAATGAGACAGTAGGCAAAACTGAAATCATGACAGTCCACAGGATAGAAATGATCCAGAGTGTTTTATTCACAAGGAAAACCATAAGACCTGACTGTCTTCTATTTAGCTGCCCTTCTCTTTCTGGGAAATACTCAGCTTCAACTCAGATCCTATGGTCACGGTATTGCCCCATCTCCAATGGCCGGTCTGAACAC
>NW_006462139.1:0-233 GCF_000325575.1 Pteropus alecto | reverse complement strand
AGGTCACTAGGGTGAACCTAATCGGATATGACTGATGTCATAAAAAGGGGACATTCGGGCACAGACGCGTGCACAGAGGAAGAACGCCATGTGGACATGAAGGCAGAGATCGGGGCGATACTTCTGCAAGCCAAGGAACACCGAAGCTTGCCAGGGAGCCCCCAGAAGCTGGCGGGGGGTGGGGAAGCATGGAACAGGTTCTCCCTCACGGCCTCAGAGGGAACCAGCCTGGC
>NW_006462138.1:0-233 GCF_000325575.1 Pteropus alecto | reverse complement strand
CCCTCCCTTCGTCCAGACGCTGTCATTACAGCTTCGACCGCCCGGGGAACTTGCCAAATACCCAGCGGATTCCTCCTGCTAAGATGTACTCGGTGTGCGGGCATTACGCGCAACACGATTAAACGACATAAAATTACATCTGACTGCCTTTGGGAATAAGGAAAATCAGAGACACTGACTTTATTAGGGACGACCTGTGGCGAGTGACTGCAGTTCTCTGTGACCAGCGGGCA
>NW_006462137.1:0-233 GCF_000325575.1 Pteropus alecto | reverse complement strand
TCCTAAGGAGATAAGGGCTCTTTCTAGGGTTTCCTAAGTGATATGGCAAAGGGTCCTCCCTAGGACCTGAAGGTGTCGGGACATTTCTAGGTCAACTATCAGTTGAGGATTTCCTTTTAGGTTCCCTATCATTGGGAGAGGTCTCCCATGAAGGATTTCAAAAGGAGAATAGCGTGAAGGCATTGGGGTGCACCGTGCTCGAAGTAGAGCCAAAGGCAGCAAGTCAATCCAAG
>NW_006462136.1:0-233 GCF_000325575.1 Pteropus alecto | reverse complement strand
GATGAGACTGAATGGGGGTCTTCCAGCCAAAGTCTTCACCCAGAGGAGCCTAGGAGGAAAGAGCCTGCTGCAGTATCCTTGCCATATTCCATCACTGGCTGGAGGCAGCCAAGGAGAGTGTCACCTTGGCGCAGGTGTAGTGAAGGATTCAGAGAGTGACAGTTGAAGCCATCAGTCAATCATACTGACTGCAGAAGCCAACCTGAGAGGCATGTTTTCTCATTTGCCACAGT
>NW_006462135.1:0-233 GCF_000325575.1 Pteropus alecto | reverse complement strand
TGACATGTATTCCTGATCTGGAATATCAGTAACTTATAAAATTAGTTAAAATATGATATGTAATAATCTGTCTAGATTTTTTTGTCTTCAGAGGATAAGAAAATACTTATTTCTTTTAAAAGTCTTTTCTTTTTTAAATTAAGTTTATTGGAGTGACATTGGCTATTAAAATTATATAGGTTTCCAGTGTATAATTCAATCTGTATATTGCATTGTGTGTTCACCACACAAAG
>NW_006462134.1:0-233 GCF_000325575.1 Pteropus alecto | reverse complement strand
GAGAATATGCTTGGTATGATTTCAAGCTTCTTAAATTTGTTGAGGCTAGTTTTATGTCCAAACATATGGTCTAGTCTGGAGAATGTCCCATGTTCACTAGAGAAGAATGTATAATCTGGTTATAGGTTCTGTAAATGTCGAGTATGTCCAGTTGATCTAATGTGTCATTTAGGTTTGATATTTTCTTATTGATTTTCTGTTTGGGTGATCTATCCATAGCTGACAGCAACCTA
>NW_006462133.1:0-233 GCF_000325575.1 Pteropus alecto | reverse complement strand
CCGGTTAGGAGAGGAGTATAACCACAGGAGATGACGTGGTTGGCTTAGGGTAGGAGCAGGGGTTGAAGCCCATCAGCTCTGATGTCCCCAGTGATGATAATAGCAACCAAAGTGCACGGAATACTTAGTGGTTTCGAAATTATTTTCATCCTTTAGCTCATTTCTCTTTGAAACAACTCTACTCAGAGCAAGGGCAGATATCATCTCCATCGTCCAGATATGGGAAGGAGACC
>NW_006462132.1:0-233 GCF_000325575.1 Pteropus alecto | reverse complement strand
ACTGCAGACAAAAGAAATCTAGGCTCCAACAGGATGTACATGTCCGTGGCTGAGACGATGGTCATTTCTGTGGGGTGAATTTTTCTGAGATCCTAAATAACAACATTTGGGCGATTTTTCAGACTACTTTTTGCCACTTTACAACACAATTAGACCTGAAATAAGCAACCAATTCACTTGTCGAAAATGTTGCTAATGGACCACATCCCAGTACAGTCTGTTTGGCTGTGGCA
>NW_006462131.1:0-233 GCF_000325575.1 Pteropus alecto | reverse complement strand
GTTCTGCCTGGGGGCGGAGTGTGAACAAGGGAGCTGTCACAGGCCCCATGGAAACAGTCGGCCTGTCCCTCAGAGGCAGAAAGGCGAGGGTGATGTGGCTTGACGGTGGGAGGGAGCCTCAGTTTAGGCTCAGCGGGTTGTCCGCAGGCCGAAGCCCGGACAGCCAGTGCCCGCAGGGCCTGAGCCGGGCTCTCTTGCTGCCACCCCTTCTCCATTTCTCTTTTTCATTCCTC
>NW_006462130.1:0-233 GCF_000325575.1 Pteropus alecto | reverse complement strand
AAAAAAAACAAATATTGAAGTCTAGTTAGTAGGTTTATTTCTCACAGTACTATGGGTTAGAAATTCTGAAACAATGTTATCTTAATACTAATACCGAGGAAAAATATAAATACGCTGTAGATAATGAGGCCTGGGCTATTCAATATCAGAGAAGAGAGCTACGAAAATGGAAAGAAGGAAGCTAGAATGATCTCTGTGATGCTGAAATAAAACAAGTATTATTATGAATTCGT
>NW_006462129.1:0-233 GCF_000325575.1 Pteropus alecto | reverse complement strand
GCAACTTGCATCCCAGAAAAAAATCCCACTTGATCACGGAGTATGATCTTTTTAATATATTGCTGAATTTGTTTTGTTAATATTTTTTTGAGGACTTTTGCACCTGTGGTAATCAGGAATATCGGGCTATAATTTTTTTTTTCCTTTTTTTTGGTAATGTCTTTGTCTGCTTTTGGAATAAAGGTAATGGAAGCCTCGGAGCTTGGGAGCCTTCCATTCTCTTGAATTTTTTG
>NW_006462128.1:0-233 GCF_000325575.1 Pteropus alecto | reverse complement strand
AAAGTCTGGGCCTGGGTGACAGTCCAGTGATGCTGGTGCACGAAGGTGCTGGGACTGCAGAGTTCTGGGGGCAGAGGGCTCTAAGTTTCAAACATGTCAAGGGGTCTTGAGGCCCCAAGACTGGCCACATTCTGCTTGGGGGAGGCCTGAGACGTGTTAAGAGCCATTGTGTATTCGATGTATATGGGTATGGGTGCATGTGTTCGTGACTGTGTGTGTAAATCTGTGTGTGT
>NW_006462127.1:0-233 GCF_000325575.1 Pteropus alecto | reverse complement strand
GACTTACTGTTGAGGCTGTCTGTCAAAGGTGGCATAAGCAGATCCCCTGGAGATCCTGAGCCTGTGCACTCTTCACTCCACTGGCCAGTCATGTCAAAGTTATGCCAAGAGGCACATGGACCAGAATGGCCCAGGAGGACTTATGTAGGCTACCCACTCTGGGATCTGCAACCATCCTTGGCTCAGACTGACTCTTACAGGGAAACTGCATGTTTTTTTGAGCAGACAAAAAA
>NW_006462126.1:0-233 GCF_000325575.1 Pteropus alecto | reverse complement strand
CAAGGAAACTCAGTTAAACCTCCCTCGGAAAGCGAGAGGCGTGTGGCGTGTGGCCGTGTCTCGAGGTGGTCGCTAGGGTAGCGCTTGGTGTCGCGCCTGTACCAGAAAGAGCGACAGGACCCTGCCCCATGCCCCTTCACCCAAACGAACCCCAGGACGCCGGAGTGACAGGCTCACGCGAGTCTCCGGAGCCAGCTTGCGACACTGCTCGAGAGGCCGCGGCACGCGCGTAG
>NW_006462125.1:0-233 GCF_000325575.1 Pteropus alecto | reverse complement strand
CTCCCACTCACTTGTTTCCTCCCTACCGCACACATAGAATTTGGCAGCCAAAGACCACTTGATGCCTGAGGACATCTGCTAGCAGGAAAGATAGAGGAAAAAACAGACACATGGGAACAAGGGACAAAGAAAAAACAATATTCATAGGCATAGGAAATCATTGGATATACATCTATTAATGTCTTAAATGTGATTAGAGAAGTTGTATCTCTTAAGGACTATCTATCTATATA
>NW_006462124.1:0-233 GCF_000325575.1 Pteropus alecto | reverse complement strand
CTTCCGTGGGCTCCGTATGTATTTCTGAAAATCCCCCAGTAAACATGGATCATTCACGAATCAGGAGAAGACATGGAAAAGAGAAAAAAAACCCAAGTTGTGACAGGCAGTGGCTGTGGAAATCGTTATGTGACAGGGACCTGGTTGTTTGCCTCGTCACCGCTGAGTGGAAGGCTGCCCGTTCGGGGTGCTTTGCCTGTCTGCCGGTCGCCCAGCTCTGAAGCCAGAAAGAT
>NW_006462123.1:0-233 GCF_000325575.1 Pteropus alecto | reverse complement strand
GTCTGGTAGAACTAAGGCGTGGTGACCTCAAAATGCACAGCACGCCGAAAGAGCAGCTTCGATAGATAACGCTTGTTGTCAAAGCCAATGTGAGTTGAGCTGAAAGGCTCATCGTACGATCATTGGAAAAGGCCAGAGCAGTTTGGCCCGTGGGAAATCTCAACACTGACCGGTCCGGTGTCAAAGGCTGAGAAACTGTCTAGAGAGAAATCGGAATCGAGGAGGGCAATTAC
>NW_006462122.1:0-233 GCF_000325575.1 Pteropus alecto | reverse complement strand
TGTAACGTGACGCGTTTTACAAAGGTCAGTCGGGCTGGCTCAGATGCCCTGCGGTGGCGGTGGCGGCGTGGACGGCGCAGAGTGGAGGCGGGGAGAGGGGTCGGGAGGCGGGAGATGAGCGTTGGCGCTGGAGTGGGGACAGGAGGACTGTTTAGAAGGTGTGCCGATGGACTGGCATGGAATGTGAGGGAAACACAAGGGTGGCACCCAGAGCTACGCCTTTGCACGTGGGA
>NW_006462121.1:0-233 GCF_000325575.1 Pteropus alecto | reverse complement strand
ATCTAGCACAATATCTGGCATATAGTAATTAATTAGCAGGCTTATCTCAACAGGACAATGGGTCTCAAGGATGCTAACTATCTTGTAACACTTAGGTCAATCACTGTGATGAAGTATTTTTTGCCCAAATGCCATTAATACCCAAAATGGGAGTCATCTTTTATACTGTTCAGTTAGTTTCATTTCAGGATACATTTTTTCCCCTCCTCCATGTCTTCAGTCACATATTTATG
>NW_006462120.1:0-233 GCF_000325575.1 Pteropus alecto | reverse complement strand
CACGAAAGACCACTAACAGTATGATTCCATTTGTATGAAATATCCAGGATGAGCAAACCCATAGAGACAGAAATTACATTAATAAATGGTTGTCTAACCAGTGGCAGGTTGAGGCCAGGCGGGGAAGGGTGAGGGACAGTGGGGAGTGATTGGGTACCGGCTTTCTTTCTGCGATTATGAAACTTCTAAAATTGACTATAGTGATGTTTGCATAACTCTCGACCTCTGCACTT
>NW_006462119.1:0-233 GCF_000325575.1 Pteropus alecto | reverse complement strand
TGTCATCCATATAATGAACAATATACACCTTAGGATAGGCTATTCTTGTATTAGCTATCGCCTGAGCTACAGATTTTTGACACAAGGTTGGACTATTGGCCATGCCTTGGGGCAGCACTTTCCACTCATATCTTTTCATGGGTTCTCTGAAATTAGTAGATGGAACACTGAAAGTGAATCTCTTACAGTCCTCAGGAGCCAGAGGAATGGTAAAAAAGCAATCTTTTAAGTCC
>NW_006462118.1:0-233 GCF_000325575.1 Pteropus alecto | reverse complement strand
GCAGATCTCAGGGGTTTTGTGGGCCTATCACAGATAGCAGTAGGTCGTGCAGTGATATGTGACTTTGGAGGGCACCTACAGTCCCAGAGCCAGCAGCTGTATAAGCCTGACGACTCTACGCCTCACTGAGACGCTGCCCCACCCAATCCGCAAATTATCAGTGGCAAGCCTGCTTCCAGGCAACCCAGTCCTATCCTGTGCCTTCCTTGGGACACAAATTCAACAGCAAACAA
>NW_006462117.1:0-233 GCF_000325575.1 Pteropus alecto | reverse complement strand
CCCTTTTCTTCACATCCTTGCCAACACATGTTATTGGTTGACTTTTGTTAATAGCCATCTCACGGGTGTGAGGCGGTATCTCATGTGGTTTTGATTTACATTTCCCTGCAAAACAAAAACAGTCTCATAGAAACAGAGATCAAACTGATGATTGTCAGAGGGAAGGGGGAAAGGAGGATGGATGGAAAAGCTGAAAAAAAATATAGTCAATAATATTGTGATAAGTTTTCATA
>NW_006462116.1:0-233 GCF_000325575.1 Pteropus alecto | reverse complement strand
GAGAAACCATCTGTGTTCTGATAGGAAAAAGTCTCTAGCACACACACAACGTAAAACAGTATACGAATGTGTGTTTATATTCACTTGTACATGCACAGGAGATATCTCCCTAGTGATACAGAAGAACCTCGTAACAGTGGTTATCGGTTATCTAATTGGCATGGGGGGAACGGGGTGGAGACGAAACAGGAAGAGAAAGCTTTTCGCTGTCTCTCTCTTTACACCGTTTTAAG
>NW_006462115.1:0-233 GCF_000325575.1 Pteropus alecto | reverse complement strand
TCAACAATGACACACATGTCAGCCACCAGAGGCCCCAGGCTGAGCTGGCAAGCCAAAGAGCACCCCACTTTCATCATGGGGTTCTTGAGAGACTTGGTCAGAAAAGGCAGGATTTTGGTTAGAAAAGGGAAAAATTCCAGGCCGCCTAGAGCACAGCGCACACTCCTGAGTCCAGACACTGACCCCACGGGATTCTCCGGCCCTGCACCATCTCTGGCCTCAGGCAGCAGTGG
>NW_006462114.1:0-233 GCF_000325575.1 Pteropus alecto | reverse complement strand
ATTAGGATGAAAGGCCACGTGATTTAAAGTAGGCTCACATTTAAAGTTTTACTCAAAAACAAAATACACCTAATAATATCCAAATAATTCAAAGTGTGTTATTATGTAGAATAAAGTTCTATTTTTAAGTTGATGCATTAAATGGCACAACACAATATATGGTCTTGTATTGCAATTATTAAACAATATAGTGTGCACATTCATCCTGCCCCACAAAGCATGTGGAGGGATTT
>NW_006462113.1:0-233 GCF_000325575.1 Pteropus alecto | reverse complement strand
CTGGGGGAAGATGGCTCTGGGAAGGAGCCTAAGGAGAAGATGGTGATGGCCGCAGGTCTGAAGACAAAGTAGATGGGGGAGGGGAAGAGAAGAAATGCACCTCGGGCGAGGGAGATTATGAGATGCAGCTTTCTGGCACGAGAGAGCTATCCTCTTCTCTGTCATGAGAGAAGAGACCTGGGGACCACCAGTTCTGCGGAGGCATGACCTTCCAGCTTGGGAAGGTCCCTTCT
>NW_006462112.1:0-233 GCF_000325575.1 Pteropus alecto | reverse complement strand
TTTCTGCTTCTTACAGCCCTGACCGTGAAGTTTCTGACCAGGAGGTTTATCAGTGAATATGATCCCAACTTGGGTAAGAAATCACTCCTCTGGGTTCCTTCTGCTGTGCCCCACGTGGATCCCCCACCCCTCCACACACACATCTACCTCATAGTGGGCCCAGGTGTAACCAGGACCAAAAATCTGGGGACAGATGGGAGGAGCCACCAGGATGACTCAGGCCATGGGGGAAA
>NW_006462111.1:0-233 GCF_000325575.1 Pteropus alecto | reverse complement strand
CGTGTTCACGTCCCAAGACAAATGGAACCGTGACTCGCGACCCACGACTACTCGCTGACCGCGTGTTTGTTGGAGCATTCGACCCGCACCCCGTGACGGGGACGCGTGGCTGTCCCGCGGGAGCCTCACACCGGGGCAGTGTAGGGGGAACGCGTCGCTGTGCACGTCCACCCCGGGCCCTCGGCTCTGGGCTCCCCAGACTCAGAATCTGGACTTAGGGCCACTGACCTCCT
>NW_006462110.1:0-233 GCF_000325575.1 Pteropus alecto | reverse complement strand
CGTGCAGTAGACATGTGAACCGTGTTTAGAAATAACATAAAGAAAAAAATAGCGATTCCTTCGTGTGTGCGGACGTGGTTTGAGGGAAGAACTAGAATTTGCCCGGATCACGAGCGTGGGGCCGGCGCCGTCCCCGCAGAGAGGAGCGTGCGCCACTGTGAGGGACGGGTTTTCAGCAACTACAGAGTTCGCGCTGCCGGAAAATAAAGGGCCGGGAGGGGCCGAGTACGGGG
>NW_006462109.1:0-233 GCF_000325575.1 Pteropus alecto | reverse complement strand
GTGTATTGAGGGCTTTTTTTTTAAGAGAAAGTCAAATGTATTCATTGCACTATAAGGTATGTGAAAAAACAAAGGGATTACTATTAGTTCTTGAGCCTGGTGTCTTTCCACATAAGCAACTGCTAAGGGTTTTCTTTATAAGTGGCAACACATTGATTACAAATTCCTGTCCCCGCACTATAAGCTCCTGAATATTCCTTAATATTCAGTGAAGTTTCTACAGAGGAAACTCT
>NW_006462108.1:0-233 GCF_000325575.1 Pteropus alecto | reverse complement strand
TGTCCCTCCAGCCCTCACCCTGAAGCCACACAACTTAGTCTTCCCTTGTATGTCTCTGTCGCGTCCTGAGCTGTTGTCCCTCTGCTGGATTCCAGGGTGAGTGACTGCTAGTGAGTGAGTCTGTATGCAGGCCCCTTAGGGGGACTTCTGGATTTCTAGCAGCCTCTGTCTCACCCAGACAGACAGTCAGAATCACCATTGATTTTCACAGCTAGATTTTATGGGGACTCCTC
>NW_006462107.1:0-233 GCF_000325575.1 Pteropus alecto | reverse complement strand
CCAGCGTAACACTGAGATGCACAGCTCACAAGGCGGGTGCAGGAGATCCCTTTGTCTGCTTGAGGGGATGGTGGCTGCCTCTGTAGCAGCCATTTTGGGGCCAGGCAACCTCTGACCCTCTGTCCCCTCTCAGTGGGGCTGTTGGCCAGCACACTTGGCCTGGAATGTGGCTACGCAGGCAGCTCCTACCCACTATGGCCACCCAGGGGACACTGTCCACTGTGAGGAGGGGC
>NW_006462106.1:0-233 GCF_000325575.1 Pteropus alecto | reverse complement strand
TTAATTTAAGAGACTTTGTAATTTAATTGATTAACACCCTCCGGAGATAGGAAAACAAGCACGCAATGAAAGGCAGAGAGGTCTTTCTGAAATGACAGACACGCGGACGTAGGTATCCATAGAAAGCTCATAGCTTCGAGCCCACCATTTTCGGTTGCCGTTCACGAAAACACACGTCCAGATATCAACTGTCTGTTCCTTTTCCTGGTAGGCGCAACATTCTTACTTGATTT
>NW_006462105.1:0-233 GCF_000325575.1 Pteropus alecto | reverse complement strand
TACCACATTCATAAACTTCTCTTGCTAAGTTTGCACATTCCCAGTACAAAGCTCATAATCTGGTGCCTGCTACACCTGACCTCTCCACAGTGCTGAACATTTCTGACTTCTTTCTTTCCTGATGTATTTAATCATCTTTCCTGACATCGTAAAATCACAAGTTTTAGTAAAGTTAATAAAGGCCTACATATTCTCTTGTCCAGAGATGGTTTTATCTTATTTTATTTATTTTT
>NW_006462104.1:0-233 GCF_000325575.1 Pteropus alecto | reverse complement strand
ATGTGATTTTTATAATCAGAAAAAAATTGGTTTTCATTTTGACAAAAACAATAAAATGAAAATAAATTAACAGCCCTTGGGGGAAACAACACACCCACAACTCGAGCTTTTTCCTTGGGTTTTGAGTTACAAGGCAAGTTAGTGATAAGGAAGATGGATGACAATTAAGTCTCAGTTTTGTTACCCTAATCAAGTCATTTAATCTGGGTCTCAATATCTTGTAGGATTATTAT
>NW_006462103.1:0-233 GCF_000325575.1 Pteropus alecto | reverse complement strand
GGCATGCAGACAGGTGCTGGAAAAGTCAAGGAAAAAAGCCTCCCCTCGAGCCTGCAGGGGAGCGCAGCCCTACCAACCCATTTTGGACTTCTGACCATCAGAGAATCAATCCGTGTTGTTTTAAGCTACTAAGTTTGTGGTGATTTGTCGCAGAAGCAATAGATAACTAATACACACGGTTCACAAAGGAAACTTTCTATGTAGATTCTTATACGGTTATTTCCATCCGTACA
>NW_006462102.1:0-233 GCF_000325575.1 Pteropus alecto | reverse complement strand
GTCTATTATCTTCTTAGGCAACATCGTGGAGAGCAGTCTAGGACGTACATAACATAAGGATTGACATTCACATGTAAACAGCCATTAACTTTATGTCTGTATGTATCTGGGGGTTAGGGGACAGCTAGGAGTGATGAGAATTATCTAAAAATAGAAAAAGAAAAATAAATCAGTCATCTCCAAATTACCTATTATTACAGGCTAGGCAATAGGAATCTTTATTATGTTTATCA
>NW_006462101.1:0-233 GCF_000325575.1 Pteropus alecto | reverse complement strand
TTTAAGAGGCATCTGCTGCTGCCGCAGCCTCTGTCCCACTCAGCCTCACGGGACCAGCAGCCTTGCATCTTCGCCCCCTCCTACCTCCAACCGTTGCAGGGTGATTAATTATTTCTCACCCTGGTTGTAGTGCTTTTGTTCATCTGGATCCCAGGTGACTTTGCTTGCTGTTCGCTCTGTATTTCCGTCCCAATTTTAATGTGGTCGCAAGAGGGATGAACAAAGCCTCTATC
>NW_006462100.1:0-233 GCF_000325575.1 Pteropus alecto | reverse complement strand
AAAGCCCTCGCCACTGTGGTGGCGCGTCGGTCCCTATGACCGAAGCGCTGCAAGGGGGCGGGGAAGCGTGAGCCTTGGTCGTGTGGTGGGTGTGGGCTGGGGGAAGCCAGGTTGCGAGGCGGTCCAGAAGCCAGGGGGGACCCCCATCCTTGACAGAGCAAGTGCGTGGCTGTTGACAACCGGCCCGCGGCCAGCCCGATGCAGGCGCCGCGTGACCCCCAGGAGGACCTGCT
>NW_006462099.1:0-233 GCF_000325575.1 Pteropus alecto | reverse complement strand
TCACAGCAGGGGCCTCAGGATGCACCTCCTCGGCCGACTGCCGCTACCTCGGAGCTCAAGACAGGCGCCGTGCTAGGTGCTAGGGCTGGCGGTCAGGGTCAGACCAAGTTCAGGAGACTGGCCTGCCAGCTCTTAGGGGGACTGCTGGAGGAGGAGGGGGCGGGCCGCGCCGAGGCGCCTGCAGGAAGGCCGCAGGGCCCCGGATGCGAGTGGGGCTCCCTTGGTTCTCCCCG
>NW_006462098.1:0-233 GCF_000325575.1 Pteropus alecto | reverse complement strand
GCACCCCATGCACATCTGCAGGTTAGCACTTATCCTACTGGAGACAGCGGTGTGCAAGTCTGTCTCCCTCACTGCACTGAGCTCCTTCATGGTGCCATCATCAGCGACCTGCATTCTTTCAACAAATATTTGTGAAGCAACCATGTTTTCTAAGTGATATGCTAGATAATGACAATGCAATGGAAAGAAAACTATAGGCTGTTGGTTGTTGCCTTCATGATGCCTACAGTCTA
>NW_006462097.1:0-233 GCF_000325575.1 Pteropus alecto | reverse complement strand
TGCTAACCACTACACTATGGAGCCACCCCCAAGTTTTACTATATATTAACCTATAATTTATATTCCCCTGGAATATGTATTATCTGCTATGAATTGAATTGTATCCCCTCAAAATTCACATGTTTAAGTCCTAGGCCCTAATACCTCAGCATATGACCTTATTTGGGAATACGATAGTTAGAGATGTAATTAGTTAGGTTAAAATGAGGTTAATGAGGTTATGCTGGAGTGGG
>NW_006462096.1:0-233 GCF_000325575.1 Pteropus alecto | reverse complement strand
ACGTAACATGAACTCACTAATCCTGGAACTCAACCCATCATTCCCAAGTACGATGTCCAGCCTGACCATGCAGATCTGACAAAAGGCCAGTTTTTCATTCCACTCATTCAGTTCCTTCCTGGCTTTCAATTTTCCTGAATGGACTCAGCACCTTGCTTTACCACTCCTTACCTAATGTTTGCAATTAAGTGTATACATTTAGTGTAAAGCTGCTGTGCGTGTGTGTGTGTGTG
>NW_006462095.1:0-233 GCF_000325575.1 Pteropus alecto | reverse complement strand
ATCTATCTATCTATCATCTATCTATCCCTCCCCAGGTGTCAGCCCTTAGTTGGCCCCAATTCCTCCAGTTTTGTAGGGTCATCTTGCCCTTTAAGATTTAATAAAAATTGACTCACCGCCCAGTCCCACTTAAGAAGGGGTACTCCACACCTTTCCCAATACCCTGGGAAGGCTTATGGGACCTATTTGCTGCTCTCACTGACTTCTTTCTCTCCACTCTGCCTTTCACCTCT
>NW_006462094.1:0-233 GCF_000325575.1 Pteropus alecto | reverse complement strand
ATAAAAGAATGAAATCTTGCCATCTGCAACAATGTATCTCAACCTAGAGGTTATTGTGCTGAGTGGAGTAAGACAACTACCATAAGATTTGACTTACATGTGGAATCTAAGGAACAAAATAAGCAAACAAAACAGAAACAAATTCACAGATACAGAGGATATTTTGAGGGTTGCCAGATGGGAGAGGGATTAGGGCTAGATGAAAAAGGGAAAGGGATTAAGAAGTACAAATT
>NW_006462093.1:0-233 GCF_000325575.1 Pteropus alecto | reverse complement strand
TTCAGGTGTGTTTTATGGATTTTATCTGTGCTTCTTGTTGACCTCGTTGACGTGCGAGGAATCTGGATTAGGCAGGTACTGATATGTAACAGCATCTAGAAGGGTGGGCAATGTACTGGGAAATATTCTCCTTATAAAAGTACCGCAAGCACTTTTATTCTCAAAGATATGATCACTAAACCTGGTTGAATTTAAGGTGTGAGGATTTATTTCACCCTACATAGTGGTACTTT
>NW_006462092.1:0-233 GCF_000325575.1 Pteropus alecto | reverse complement strand
ATCCGTTTTGCCTTCAGGAAAGGTTTTGTTTTATTTACCGTGTTACTATGAGAAAAAAACGATGTTGTGCAGGGGAGGGTGACTGATGATGGTGTTTTTAGGACACGGGTCCCTCGGCGGAGTAATCGAGTTCTGCACAGGGGTTCAACGTCCCCTCAAGATTGTTTGCAGACTAGACAGCAGCCCTGGTTTGCATCAGTTGGACCTCTACCGTCATCGTTCCCACGCTCCGT
>NW_006462091.1:0-233 GCF_000325575.1 Pteropus alecto | reverse complement strand
ATTCTATGGAGCAATGAAAATGAATATGACTACAGACAATGATTAGAGTGGATCCTAGAAATATAATGTGAACAAATTTATTCAGGAAAAAGATCCAAATTTCCTAAGTCAATGTATATAAAGTACTAGAAAAGTAAAAACAAATCCAATTGGAATAGTTGTTATTTTGAGTGGGAGCCTGATAATGTTCTATTTGATTAGTTAATTCCAGAGATATAATTTGAAAAATAAAA
>NW_006462090.1:0-233 GCF_000325575.1 Pteropus alecto | reverse complement strand
CGATGAGACACGTGTGCCTTGCCAGGCATAGGAGGTTCAATGTCACACCCAAGGTCACGTGGATAGTAAATAGGAGGCCAGAGCTCGTGACCACTGTGGAGCTGCCATGACCAGCAGCTTCGATGACCAGCCAGATCAAGGGCTGTGGGACGCCCGTGTGTTCCAGCAGCAGGCGTGGGGGCTGTTCCCGTGAGAGCAGAGCAAACCGGGCCCTTTCGGAGCCAGGCCTCACC
>NW_006462089.1:0-233 GCF_000325575.1 Pteropus alecto | reverse complement strand
AAAGAGATGGCAACAGCTGTCTGAGGTTTGATCATTTGCTAATTCCACAAACATGAACTGATATATCCTACTCTAGGAACTGGGTATAAAACTGACAGGGAACCACGCCCCATTCTGATGTAGATTTAGAAAAAAAGGAATGAATCCACATTTCACAGTGCATCATTACCACATGTAAGTTTTTTCAAAATCTGCTGTTCGAGTTTCCAGTAGTGAAATGTATCACCAAAACA
>NW_006462088.1:0-233 GCF_000325575.1 Pteropus alecto | reverse complement strand
AAAAAAAAAAAAAAAAAGGCATATAGATTGTCAAAAGTCAAAGGCAAAGAATCTTTTAAATAGCAAGGGCGAAGCGGGAAGTGAATGCACGGGAAGCCCCACATAAGACAATCGGTGGCTTTCTCAACAGAAACTTTTCTTTTCAGAAGATAATGGAATGGCATTGAAAATATTGTTTAAAAGCCTGTCAGCCAAGAATATCATATATGCCCAGTGAAGCTGTCCTTGGTAAA
>NW_006462087.1:0-233 GCF_000325575.1 Pteropus alecto | reverse complement strand
TTTGAGCCTGTTCTTTCTGGTTGTTATTTTTGGCCTTGCCACCTCTTGGGGGCCCACATTACGATTACGTGGCTGCCCGAATGCTGAGTGCTTCCTGCCCCCACCTTCTTTTCTCTCCAGTGCACAAAAGCACGTTTGAAAGTCACGGAGAAGGAGCTCAAGGCCCTGCAGTGGGAGCACGAGGTGCTGGAGCAGCGGTTCGTCCAGGTGAGTGGCCCGCAGGCCGGGCTCCA
>NW_006462086.1:0-233 GCF_000325575.1 Pteropus alecto | reverse complement strand
ACCTTTATTAACCAGAGATAATACTACATACAGCAGAGGATACTGAACCACAGGTTAGGAGAGATGTGTGTTGGAGTCTGTATCCCCACCAACCCACTTAGTGACCCTTGGCAAACATGTACGTGCCCTCTTGCAGCCTCAGTTTTTCTGTCAGACGAGGATACTTATGACTCATGTCATCAAGTCTGAAGCTCATTCTAGCGTAACCTGTATTTATGGAATAACCAACCTTA
>NW_006462085.1:0-233 GCF_000325575.1 Pteropus alecto | reverse complement strand
GTCAGGCCAATACAGACCCCTACAATCCCCTCAAGAGATATTGTAGCTCATACAGACAGCAGCAGTCTGCCCACAACTGTTTTCTCCAACATGTGCTCACTGCGCTAGCCAAGATCTGTTGCCTGTGCAGACTGTGCAACCCCAGAGCCAAGCTGGGCACAGGAGGTTGCCTGTCTATGGGCTGCAGGCATTTTGTGGCTCAGGGAGACAAGGGCCATCAGGCCAATACAGCC
>NW_006462084.1:0-233 GCF_000325575.1 Pteropus alecto | reverse complement strand
CTGTTCTGCAGTCACTGGTTGAGAGATGTGATGTCAAATCCACTTCATCCATCTGCACGTCAGGTTCCATTTATGAAAACAAAGGAGATATTTGTTTGGGACCAAAACATCCCAGCTGCAACCGTTGATGAGGGAAAGTTAAGGAAGGTTGCCTGGCAGTGTCCTGATCATTTCCGATGGCTGATGGATTTAAGGTGAGGTCAAGGAACACGCCCTGCCTCTGCCCGGCCGCT
>NW_006462083.1:0-233 GCF_000325575.1 Pteropus alecto | reverse complement strand
TTAGAATTAGGGGTAAGATTCACTTTAGTTTTAAGGTTAGGAGCATAGTTCAGGTTAAGGTCAGGTTTAGGGTAGAGGTGTGGATATGGTTAGGCCTTAGGTTTAGGTTTAGTGTTAGTTTAAGTGTTAATGTTAGATTATGTAAGGGTTTGAGTTTGGTATGTTTTAAGGTCAGAGTAAAATGTTAGAATTAGGATAAGTGTTAGTTTTAGGGTTAGGGTGATGGTTAGGTT
>NW_006462082.1:0-233 GCF_000325575.1 Pteropus alecto | reverse complement strand
CATGCTCCTTGGTATTTACCCAAAGGAATTGAAAACTTACGTTCATTAAAAACCTACATATGGATGTTTATGGCAGCTTTGTTCATAATGCAGACAGTAAAAAGATTTGTTGCTGGGGGGGTTTGGGAAGACGGATGGGGAAGGAGGGATGGATAGACTGAGCAGAGAGGATTTTTAGGGATTATTCTGTGTGATACTATAATGGTGGATATATGTCATTATACATTTGTCAA
>NW_006462081.1:0-233 GCF_000325575.1 Pteropus alecto | reverse complement strand
AACTAAACGTAAACATCAGTGTCACCTTAACACGAACCCTAAGCTTATCTCTGACAATAGCCTCATTTTTGGTGCAATTCAAATACTAACTCTAACCCTTACACTAACCATAGTTCTTATTACAAATCTAACACCGGACCAAATCCCAAGTTAAACCTAATTTTTACCTCGGCTAACACTGTATCTCAACATAACCCTAACACTAAATTAAAACTCAACACCAAACTAACGTT
>NW_006462080.1:0-233 GCF_000325575.1 Pteropus alecto | reverse complement strand
CTTATCATGGACATCAAATGACATCATGTCCGTGGAATAGGAAAATGCTCGAATAACATCACAAGGGAAACAAAGGGTCCAGAGCCATGCACAGTCCCCTCGGTGGAACCTGGCTCAGCGGTGAGTGGCCACATCCCTCCGCTCAAGGTTGAGGCCCTACAGATCTGCTGAGCCTAGATTTGAGAGTCAGGTTGAAGTCCTCTTCAGTTGGTTCTGCTGCCTCTGGGCTTAAG
>NW_006462079.1:0-233 GCF_000325575.1 Pteropus alecto | reverse complement strand
TTACATGATTGTCTGTGGCTGCTTTTGCTCAACAGTAGCAGAGTAGTGTGACAGAGACCACGTGGCTGGGAGAGCCTAAAATATTTACTGTGTAGCTCTTTACGGAAAAAAATTGCCCATCCCTTTCACATATCGCCCATAAAACTTCAATTGTATTTTACTATTTATATGGCACAGATCAAATTTAACATCATTTGGGTGGCACCACTCTTACCTGATTATCACAATGGCCA
>NW_006462078.1:0-233 GCF_000325575.1 Pteropus alecto | reverse complement strand
TCAAAAGTAAAATCACAGTGTTTGAAACTTAATTTTCCAACTGAATTTTGATGAAAATTTTTCATGACATTAAGTATTATAAATTATTTTTTATTGATGGATTTGTTCCATTCTGTGGGTTAACCCTTGACTTTTTAAATATTTTGTGTTTTTAATGTTTCACTATTTGGGGCAACATAGCTAAATGTGCATATTCACGCTTATTCATCTAGGATAAATTCCTAGCAGTAAAA
>NW_006462077.1:0-233 GCF_000325575.1 Pteropus alecto | reverse complement strand
GGTTCTCAGAAACCGCAGCTCTAAGCGAAATGACGAAACAAAACCCACTTCACCATCGGCTAATTAATACAAACGAGTTAAGTTCCCACAGCATATTTCTGGTCTCAGAAGCATCAAACTACTAAATAAAGACCTAAAGCACTCCTAATATTAAATGCTGAAATAAAGGTGAACTCTACATCCATTTGAGAAAGAGAGATTAAAACAAGGTAATTACTTTACAACCCACTGAC
>NW_006462076.1:0-233 GCF_000325575.1 Pteropus alecto | reverse complement strand
AGAGCTTAGTGGGGGCAGACGGGTGGTGACGGGGCTGAGGGGGACATGTGCACGTGGACTGCCAGGCCGAGGGGGACCGGAAGACCTGGGCCGCGGTCGGAGGCATCGAGGCTGCACCTGGGCTCTGCACAGCCTGGTGGCGACGGGCGGGGAGCTTGGGGTGGAGGAGGGCGAAGGCCCGAGGTGAGTTAGGACACGCGGGAACCACGTGTGGAGGCCGCCCTCGCAGTGGG
>NW_006462075.1:0-233 GCF_000325575.1 Pteropus alecto | reverse complement strand
GTCATATTCTCATTTCAGGTTTCATAGAACTAAAATATCGGTAGCTAAAGAGTGATCGGCACGATAAGGCTTTGATTGATCCTGCAGTGCCTGCTCCCTGGGCTTCTCCTGAACATATCGCACTGGAATTGGCCTTTTCTCCTAGACTTCCAGCTGCATGAAGTCAAGTTCCGTCTCTTGCATGCATTCATGCTCATGTCCTTATCATGGTGCCTCCACCAGAGTAAGTGGCA
>NW_006462074.1:0-233 GCF_000325575.1 Pteropus alecto | reverse complement strand
ATTGTAGAATCAGTGGGTTTTAGGTCTTAAAAAGTCGAAAGGATGATGCATTTGGTATTAAAGAGAATGTGCTGGAAAAGTAGATGATGGTAGAAGAAAGTGATGATTGAAATTCAGATCGGGGAGGGTTTTCCACTTACCGACAGTGAGGAAGTCTAGAGCTGTGCTTTCCAATATGATAGCTGCTAGCCTTGGGCGGCTATTCGAATATAAATTAATTAAAAGTAAATAAA
>NW_006462073.1:0-233 GCF_000325575.1 Pteropus alecto | reverse complement strand
TCGAGGACCGCGCGCGGTCTGGCGGCCGGCTCTGAACCTGGCTTCTCAGCGGCTGTACACGCCGGGAGCTGCGGAGAGCAAAGCCCACACAGGTGGCACAGGAGAGCACATGACTCACTCAGCCATGGTCCGCACGCGTGCGTGAGGACAGGAGCATGTGCAGGCGGCACGTCCAAGTTTCCGCCCCGACGGGTGCACGGCCGCAAGCACGCGGCCGGCGTCTAGGGGCGAGC
>NW_006462072.1:0-233 GCF_000325575.1 Pteropus alecto | reverse complement strand
CTTGTTTTCAACTTACCATTGCTTCTTAAAAAAAAAAAAATTTTATAAAGTTAGGGTTTTTTAAATATATGTTGTAGCTTTCTATACAAATAATTGCAAATCAAACACCCTGTAGCCACCCAGGTTTTTATCATGCTTTATCATTATTCCGACCTCGGGGTCGTTTTTAGATGACTCTAAACGAGATATATTTTTTTTAATTTCCCTAGTTCTTTTTTTAGTACTTTTCTTAC
>NW_006462071.1:0-233 GCF_000325575.1 Pteropus alecto | reverse complement strand
CTAAATAACGACGTTAAATTTTCAAAGGTTAAAAAAAATGTAGTCTTACCAAAACAATAAACTTATGTATGACGGGAAAATATTTTAGAGTTCTTCAGTATTTAGTTAGAAAGTAAAGGTAAAGAATGTAGTTCCTCAGTACCACTCGCCACAACTCAAATGCTCAAGAGGCACTTGTGGTCAACGGTTGCGGGAGTGGACAGCGCGGATCGAACCCGGAGGCGGGGGCGAGG
>NW_006462070.1:0-233 GCF_000325575.1 Pteropus alecto | reverse complement strand
TTTGTAACCATAAGAAACAAAAGAGGGAGCTCGAACAACACTCACCTTTCGATAGGCCAGAATAGTTCCAAAAAAAGGCAGAGGTGTAGGCCCAGGAATTCCCAGCTTCTTAAATTGTCCATGTGTAGAGGTCCCATATCTACAAAGCAAAAGAGATTGCCAGGTCACAGGGATTATGGGACAGGTGCTGGGGCTGGCCAGTCACCGACTCAGAACCGGAAGTGTCAATCTGG
>NW_006462069.1:0-233 GCF_000325575.1 Pteropus alecto | reverse complement strand
TTAGTGTTAGGTTTAGGGTTTCGTTAAGCTTAGGGGTAGCGTTAAGGTTGTGTGGTAGGGTTAGATTTAGGGTTAGGTTATGGTTAGGGTTAGGGTTTAGCATTAGGATTATGGTTAGGGTGAGAGTTACTCAGGTTTAAGATTAGCGTTAGTTTTAGGGTTAGTATTACAATATGGGGTTATGATTTGTGTTATTCTTAGTATAAAATTTATGGTTAGGGTTAGAATTAGGG
>NW_006462068.1:0-233 GCF_000325575.1 Pteropus alecto | reverse complement strand
CCCACTGCAAATATTGTCAGATAATTCTAATGTGAGGCCTGGTTTGTATGGTAAGCACTGGCCTAAGACTTGGAAATCTCTCCCTAAGAAATATTCATTTACAGACTGTACAGATCTCTGCTAAAGTATGTGTATGGCAGAGTGGGGGAGGTTCCCAAAGCCTCACATTTCCTGTACATCATGGTAGTGTTCATGAAAGCCCACTTGGACTATACAAGGGGATTTGTTGAAAG
>NW_006462067.1:0-233 GCF_000325575.1 Pteropus alecto | reverse complement strand
TTGAATTGCCTTTTATATTGAATTGCCATTTATTATGCACTTTGGACTTTTCTATGTATTCTTGTTGCAAGGTCTTCATTATTATGTGTTTTATGAAAATTTTCTCTCAACCTATGACTTGCCTATTCATTTCATAATGCTGTCTTTTTGATGTGCAGAAGGTTTAAATTTCAATCAAGTCTATCTTATCTTTTTCTATTTCCTAAGTATTGCTTTAGGAGACATTCGCTTAG
>NW_006462066.1:0-233 GCF_000325575.1 Pteropus alecto | reverse complement strand
GGGCAGAAAGCCAGGAAGTGGGGACGATAGAGAAGTGGGAACAGCAGAGACACAACAGTTGATTATTACCAGCCACAGCTGCCAAACAGAGGCTGAGCTGCAGCCCCCATTCGCCAATCTAGACGGCCCCTCTCTCCATATCTTCTGAGACCTAATACCGCAGAGACCGAGCTGAATCTGAGCAAAGAAACTGTTGCTAATCCTGACAGGGACTGAGACTGAGGGTAGCGAGC
>NW_006462065.1:0-233 GCF_000325575.1 Pteropus alecto | reverse complement strand
TGTTTCGCCAGGAAAGTGTTTAATACAGAAATTAGGTGCTCATGTTGGGGGAGTGTGAGAGGCGGGACGACTGGAAAGTGCCTCAGGACATACCTTTGAAGCTGCGGTTCGGAAATGAACAGCTGCTGACCCGCTGTCACCAGTGACATTACTGCACCACACGGAGTGTTGGATCTGGAATGATCTTTGACGTTGTGTCAAGCAGAAGCAGCAGCAGGAGGCTAATGTCTCTG
>NW_006462064.1:0-233 GCF_000325575.1 Pteropus alecto | reverse complement strand
ATGTTTACTGTAAAAATATAACAAAAAAATGAAAATAACCTAGTTGTCCATTAGTTGGAGAATGGCCAAAAAAAAAAAAAAAACCACTCCAATATGGAATATCCATATAGTGGGTATGGATACAACAGAGAAAAGATGACTCAATCTATATTATGAACATGGGTAAACCTTAGATACATGCCATTAAACAAAAGTCAGAAAAGATACATACAGTATGATACGTACGTAAGGAT
>NW_006462063.1:0-233 GCF_000325575.1 Pteropus alecto | reverse complement strand
ACAGACTGGACTGACAGGTGGAGTTGCTGGGCTCACGTGACCCTGGCCCGACCTGCCCGCCGCACAGCACCACCGACAGAGCCAGCCCCCACTCACCCCTCTCATCCAAGACCCCCTCCCCGCTCCCCAGCCCAGTCCTGCACCCACCCTCCTAACCTCAGCCCATACAGTATCGACCCCTCAAGTGCTCCCTTCTCAAAAGCCTCCCACGTTCCTTATGAATGAGCCTGCGT
>NW_006462062.1:0-233 GCF_000325575.1 Pteropus alecto | reverse complement strand
CATGCTCCTTATAATCGAGGGCATGTTAAAACCACCGTTAGCCAGGTGGCTCTTGGGAGGTGGTTCATACTGCTTGTACCACGCGGCAACACCTCATTCCAGAAAACCACTTAAAGACCATTTCGAAAAGGGATATAAGTGCCGAATACAGTCTGAAAACATTTTGATATCTTCTCTAAGGTTAAGAAAGGACCAGCATTGAATCTCACAGAATGGGTGTCAGTGGCTTGGAA
>NW_006462061.1:0-233 GCF_000325575.1 Pteropus alecto | reverse complement strand
GGGTGGGGGGAATAAAAATTCAGAAATAACTCCTCTATTTTTTAATAAATAGCTGAAACAACTGTCACCACTGAGAAAAGATTGAGTGAGAGCAGGTTTCAAGATCAGGAAATCAGGAATTCTACTTGGGATGTGTCAAGCGAAACATACATAAGTGGGCAAGTGGATTGCTTGAGAGCTTCAGTCATCTTAAGATACTTAATCTCCTGCTGCAGTCTCGCTCATTGCTCCAA
>NW_006462060.1:0-233 GCF_000325575.1 Pteropus alecto | reverse complement strand
TCTGACGTGAAATCCATTTAAGAATTTGGTCTTGGAAAATGTTGCTTCTCTTTGTGGGATGATAAAAGCTCCAGAGCCTGTCTGGTTTCCTTCTTCGCCAAGACACCCAGGAAGCTCAGAATTAAAGTGTGTGCTTGATTACAGTTGTGAATGTACATGGGTTTCTGGTACATTTTATCTTCCTCTTCATGCTAAAGAGGATCAAACATTTTTGGTTTTATTTGGCTATTTTC
>NW_006462059.1:0-233 GCF_000325575.1 Pteropus alecto | reverse complement strand
GGTGTGGGGCTAGGATCTCTTGCTCCTCAGGGGGATCTCTGCAGCCAAGATATCTCTCCTATTTCTCAACCGCCACATGCGGGTGCAGGGTGGGTGTTTTGTGTTTCTGTCCCTCCTACCAGCCTTGAGGTGGCTTTTTCTGCATGTCCTTAGTTGTAGGACTTCTGCTCAGCTAAACTTAAGGGATTCTCATTGATGGTTCTACAGTTTAGTTGTAATTTTGATGTGGTTGT
>NW_006462058.1:0-233 GCF_000325575.1 Pteropus alecto | reverse complement strand
GCACACATACTTAACACACTAACTGTGTGGTCTTCATAAAATCGAGCGTCAGCAGCTGCCCAGAGCGCCAGAACCAAAGGCAACAGCTTCCCAAGTGTCCTTCCTAAAATGAATGTGATGGTACTCTGCCTTGCTTAACAGCATTCCATAGGTTCCCACCATATTTACCTGAAACGTGGTCCCATATTATTTAATCCTGGCTTCCTGTCCCCATTCGTCCTGGCCATTTCAGT
>NW_006462057.1:0-233 GCF_000325575.1 Pteropus alecto | reverse complement strand
GGACAGCGGCTGGCGGCTCAGAGCAGCTGCAGCGAAGCCCCGGGCTGAGCGCTCCGGGGACGTGGCCGCCGGTGCTTCGGGGACGTGGCCGCTTCGGAGACGTGGCCGCGGGAGTTTTGCGGACGTGGCCGTGGGAGTTTTGGGGACGTGGCCGTGGGAGTTTTGGGGACGTGGCGGTGCCGCTCTACGGGCAGCGCCGGGGCTGGGACGGAGCCTGAGCGCGCAGGAACCAG
>NW_006462056.1:0-233 GCF_000325575.1 Pteropus alecto | reverse complement strand
AGAGACTCAGGAGAGCTGTGCGTGTCCCGGGGGGGATTCGGTCACGGGGTGAGTTCCATCTAAGAGGTGACTGGTAGAAAAACTAGGCCAATGAGATAGAAACAGCTTCCACGCTCGCCAGGGGCCCTCGGCACCCAGTCCACAGAGCACCCGGCTTATTCCACCGGGGCTGGCTTGCCTGAGGGAGGTCGGCTCTGTGGCCCTAGGTGTCCCCTTCCTGGACAGAGATGGCC
>NW_006462055.1:0-233 GCF_000325575.1 Pteropus alecto | reverse complement strand
CAGCCAAGGTCAACACCAACAGCCACGAGCCGTGTAGTCCACGTGCCCTTGACGTGACGAGACATGACGAAGACGGCACCTCGGTAGTTTTGCTCCCCAAACCCACGCCCCGCTGATCATGAGAAAAACATCCGGCAGTTTCCACGGCAGAGACAGCCTGTTCCTCACGACTGAGGGTCAGCAGAACTAGGGGCGTCGGGGAAGGTGGCAGCCAGAGGAGCCCAGGGAGACGC
>NW_006462054.1:0-233 GCF_000325575.1 Pteropus alecto | reverse complement strand
AAGGCAGAAGGTGCTGACATATTGTCCTGGAGCCTCAGCTGGATGAGTATGTACCCAGCGCCCCTGTGGAGATGCTGTTAGCAGACCAGGCCTCTTCCCCAGAGACTGGTTGTTATACAAGGGCCCCAGCTGATAATATTGCACCTTTGTCTCCAAGGCCGGTGAGTAGAACACTCATCCTGAGGCAGAATTTTAAACATAAATGACTCCCTCTAGGCTCCTCTTATGGTTGC
>NW_006462053.1:0-233 GCF_000325575.1 Pteropus alecto | reverse complement strand
TTTCTTCCACTGTGTAAAACAGAACGCTCCGCATATGTCTGCTGTCTGGTGCGTGGCGTGCTCACATCCGGTGTCCCTCACCGACTCTGTCTGCAGGGTCTGGCCACCGTCAGGAGCATGGTGTTCAGGCATCCAGTTTTATCCCATGGCTGTTGATTCTCCTTCCAGCACTGTTAGTTTACGTTTTATTTGTTTAGTGCTGTGAGGTTGAGGACAAAAGTACTTACAACGGT
>NW_006462052.1:0-233 GCF_000325575.1 Pteropus alecto | reverse complement strand
GAAGGGGACTAAGCCAGGGTGAGGGTTAAATTGTTGCACTCATTACTTATGAGAACTTGTCTATTAGATACATAGACACAAACACACACACAGATTGCTCATATCGTTGAATACGTATTGGAATAATCTTGAGCTGGTTTTTTATTATATTAGTCATCTGGGATCCCTTACAGTTTGTTTGCATAGCTTCTTGTACAGCATTATATGCTCCCCGTTTTTTAAAAGTAGAAACG
>NW_006462051.1:0-233 GCF_000325575.1 Pteropus alecto | reverse complement strand
AAATGGAGACCTGAGCTGGGGGTACTGCAGCTCTGCCCCAAGGGCGCAACTGGGAAACAGTGCCCGTTGCAGATGTGTTTTGGACCTGGGCCCTAGGCCCCTCTGCCTTGTTCTGGAGATCCAGGACACCCAGGAGAAGCTTCCATCCCAGGGCCCAGCAGCATCTGCATTAGACTCCAGGGCCGCACTCACCCCTCTAGCTGCTTTGCCAGCTCCTGTAAGGACTTAGCATG
>NW_006462050.1:0-233 GCF_000325575.1 Pteropus alecto | reverse complement strand
CAGCCTGGGGGAGCAGGGGACCCAAGGACGGCCACATCCTTACGATGACCAGCAGCCCCTCCATCCACGTGGTCTCACTGCACTCCGGCCCGGTGGCACCCTGGCTGTCCCCCAGACACACCCGGCTTGTCCCTTCTGGGGCCCTTTGCACCTGCTGATCTGTTAGCCTGGAATGCTGCGCCCCTCTGACATCTGCACGGCGCTGTCTCCCCTTCCCGTGGTGTGTGCTCACC
>NW_006462049.1:0-233 GCF_000325575.1 Pteropus alecto | reverse complement strand
AAATTATAAAATATACCTCAATAAAGCAAAAACATAAAAAATATGTTGCCTCTGCCAGTTCGTTTTATTCTACCAATTAAGCGTTTCTCAATTAAATGTGATAATAAAGAATTCTTCTTCTAAACATTTTGTACTCATTCTTTTACTTGTCATTATGTGACTAGAGAATTTGGAAAGAGACTATTATTTTCCTTTTTTAAAAAAAAACAAAAACAAAAACAAATTAATCCAAT
>NW_006462048.1:0-233 GCF_000325575.1 Pteropus alecto | reverse complement strand
CCTATTGTGAATATTAGTGATTGTATGTGAGTCTGTGTCCAGGACCTCTTTCTTCTTTGACACTCCCGCTTTCTCCCTTTCATGAATCACTTTTCTACCTTGGACCCACAGTCATATATAGATGAGCATTTTTTGTCTTCTAATGACTTTGCCTTCCTGGACACAGTGATTGCTTCAGGGATAAAAACTTATTCTAAACTGGCCAATCAGAGTCCTCTCTAGGATTTTTTTTT
>NW_006462047.1:0-233 GCF_000325575.1 Pteropus alecto | reverse complement strand
TAGCAGGGAAGAAGCTCGTGAGCAAATGATCACATTAGTTCACTTCTGCGTGTTCCTGATGACGACCTAAGGCTTGGAAAGCATTTGTAAGAAATCAAGCACCCAAGTAACCAGTTCCCCAAGGTCAGCCAGCCAGCGCATGACAGCCAGACTTCAAACCGCCGTGCCTGCTGAGGCCACGGCCACTCCGACATTATAAGACGGTTAAACTGAGCATGCTGGACATCTCATGT
>NW_006462046.1:0-233 GCF_000325575.1 Pteropus alecto | reverse complement strand
CCACCGCCCGCTCCCAGCTCTGGGGCGGACACTCCACATCTGCAGGGTGCGGGGGCGCCCAGCGCGCGCCCCACCTCCCTCCCGTTCTGTGTCCGTCGGGGGCTAACGAGTCCCAGCGATCGGCTCCAGCTTTTGGTAAGACGGACAGACACTGTTCTGCGGGGCAGGTTCGGGTCGCTAGTTGAGCCGGCCGTCTCCTGATTTTAAGCACGGTTTCCACGTGGCCGGGGAGG
>NW_006462045.1:0-233 GCF_000325575.1 Pteropus alecto | reverse complement strand
GCGGGGACCTTCTGGAGAAGGAGAGAGCAGGACACAATAGGGGTCAGCACATGTGCGGTGAGAGGATGGCACCCTCGGCCAGGTGGAGGGTGACAGCTATAAGAGCTGAGTCATCAGGAATGCTGTGCTCTGTCACTCAGGCTCTTGTGCACCCTGCAGGTTCTCCTAGGTTTTACCTTAAGGTAACAGAAAATGTCGGTCACAGAAAGTATGAACAGATTGCTGTTTTGAGA
>NW_006462044.1:0-233 GCF_000325575.1 Pteropus alecto | reverse complement strand
TGTGTGTGTGTGTGTGTGTGTGTGTGTGATGGAGCGATGAGTGAGGGATGGGTCCACTCTTTCGATAAGAGTGTGTAAAGATAAGCAGTGCACAGTAGTTAAGAGGATGGGTTTGGGCACCAGAAACACTTGGGTTTCAATCTTGGATTAAACATTCATGAGTGTGTGATATTAGTCAAGTTGCTTACCTCTCTGAGATTTAGTTCCCAAATCCATAAAATAAGAATCACAAT
>NW_006462043.1:0-233 GCF_000325575.1 Pteropus alecto | reverse complement strand
GTTATATTAAAATTCTATAATGTTAATGAATAATTAGATTAATGCACTGATAATGTAAATTTAAGTGTTAATTGAAATTATGGCTATCTGTGTCTGGATATATTATCTTAACTACTTTAAAATGAGTACAGATAAATGAGTGGGGGAAATTTTTTAAAAAGCACAAATAATAAATTTTATAAAAATATTTTATAGTCAAAGAAATATGAAGACAGTTCTTTCACTATGACAAA
>NW_006462042.1:0-233 GCF_000325575.1 Pteropus alecto | reverse complement strand
CAGGTGTTCGGCAAGGAACTTGGTTTCCCTTTGCTCCTGCGTGTTCCCCGAGAGAAGGCGCGAGTGTGAGCGGGTGGGTTCTGTTTCGCGACATGAGCACATCTGCATTACGATGTGTCCCCTTCACCTTTGCCTCTTACTGATGGAGGGAAGACGGGGCTTCTCCACCCCCAAGGAAATCTGTCCATGGGCAACTCGTTTGCAAAAGCCTGAACTCAAACAGACAATTCTGC
>NW_006462041.1:0-233 GCF_000325575.1 Pteropus alecto | reverse complement strand
CCTAGGTAGTGGAGAGTTGGTTAATCAGGGGGAAGAGTATAGGTAGAGCTTAAGGGTTGAGAGGAGCAAATACATTAAAATGTCTCCTGTGAAGGGAGCATCTCTGATCAAGTTCTTTGGGTTTCCCCATGGAGTAGCTGTTCTGAGCAGTCTGCTGTCCACCTAGTTCCCATTTTAGTCAGGGACATGTTAACAGCCACCCATCTAGAGTGAGGGATATTCTCATAGCTGCG
>NW_006462040.1:0-233 GCF_000325575.1 Pteropus alecto | reverse complement strand
CACACGCACGCACACTCACAGGCACACACACGCACACACGCACGCGCACAAACACGCACACGCACGCACACGCACACGCACGCACGCACGCATGCACACACACGCACACACCCCGTGCACACATACGCACACACACGCGCGCACACATGCATGCACACACACGTGCGCGCGCACACGTGTGCGCACACGCGCACGCATGCACACACACGCACGCGCACACACACGCACGCACA
>NW_006462039.1:0-233 GCF_000325575.1 Pteropus alecto | reverse complement strand
TGCCATATCGAATCTTTAAAAAAATAACTTACAAATTATGAAGGTAATAATGTTCATTATATAAAACTGGGAAAATTAGGAAACATAGATGAATATCATAATCTTTTACCTCTTAGAGGCAACTAATGTTAACATTGTGGGTATATGTGGTGGTATGCTCATAAATGTTTAACAACTGTATTGTGATTTCAATGTAAATTACAATATGTAACAGGAATATTGGTTGATATTTT
>NW_006462038.1:0-233 GCF_000325575.1 Pteropus alecto | reverse complement strand
ACAGTGGAGGTGGCCAGTGTAGACATTTGTGCAAACAAGCACAGTACAAGAGAAAAAAAAATTACAGGCTCACCTCCTCCAAAACTTCATTTTTCATTATTTTGGTTCATAGAGCTTCTCATTACGTTTTGTTTGCTTTTGTATTTTTTCTGTTGGCTTATACTACCTCTGCCGTGTAAGCTTTATGAGGGGAAGGACTGCGATTTGTTTTGTTCACAATTTAATACCATAAA
>NW_006462037.1:0-233 GCF_000325575.1 Pteropus alecto | reverse complement strand
CTGCAACTCAGCTCGACTGGGAGGATGCAGGATTTCGTGGATGTGGCCTGTCGCCGTTGGGTCACACCATCAGCCATGACTAAGTGGCTTCGTTGGAACACAATCCCCAAGGGATGATCTTCTGTGTCACCCTGGGCAGGCTGTGGTGCCCACATTGGTCAAACACCACTTAGAGGTTTCCGTGAAGATATCTTATAAAGGTGAGGAACATTTCAGTCAGCCCCCACTGGATA
>NW_006462036.1:0-233 GCF_000325575.1 Pteropus alecto | reverse complement strand
AATCTAATTTTGTTTCTCCTTACAGGGTTTATGGGATTTTGACAAGAAATGTTTTAAAAAGTATGGAAATATGTGGGGGTGAGTATTCTGGAAACTTCTGCTGGACATACTTGCTGTTATGATGAAGCCCTCCTCCCCGCCACCCCAAACTCTTGCCCAGTTTGTGGATCACAGTCTCAGCCCAAAGCCTCTTGGGATGAAGCCACCTATTACAAAGCTCTTGGAAGCTTCCC
>NW_006462035.1:0-233 GCF_000325575.1 Pteropus alecto | reverse complement strand
TCGTTATATCAAGATGGTATATTACAAGGTCAAGACAATTCTTATCATGTTTCCATTTACTTTCTTTTCCTGACATCTAATCACACAGAAACTCTAAGATCAGTCCAATATTGAGTAGAGAATTTAGGTCTAATACCACTCTTTATCCTTATTTTATAGATGATCTAAGTGAACCTCAGAAGAAGCTACCTACCCAGGTCAGAACTAATTCATGGTTTAATTCAGTGATAGAA
>NW_006462034.1:0-233 GCF_000325575.1 Pteropus alecto | reverse complement strand
CCTCCTGCTGTGCAGCCCATTTCCTAATAGGCCACGGACAAGAACTGGGCCTATGGCCTGGGGATTGGGGACTAAACTATACTGTCGCAGCCCTGATTTGTGTCTTTTTTGAAACTCCAATCAAGCAGCGTCTTTAAAGAGAACACAAATCTAAAAATAATCAAAGATATCTTTTTCAAAATGTTATTTAGATAAGGTGGTGAAATTATAATGATTTCCACAGTTTATATATT
>NW_006462033.1:0-233 GCF_000325575.1 Pteropus alecto | reverse complement strand
CAGCGTTGGGGCTCTGTCCGGCAAGGCCCCTCTGGGCATGCAGCATCCTCGGAGTGGCCGAGGTCACCACCGAGACCCGTCCGTGGGACGCAGGCCTCACTCCCGGGCGGGACCCAGGGACCCAGGCACGGCATGGGCTGGGACAGCTCAAGGGGACGGCTGGGGGAAGCGGCCACCGCATGTCTTAAGACGGCCCAGCAGACCGCCCGGGTGACAGCTGAGCCTCGTGGACG
>NW_006462032.1:0-233 GCF_000325575.1 Pteropus alecto | reverse complement strand
TAGGGTTATGGTTAGGGTTAGATTTAGGGTTAGGGTTTTGTTAAGGTTACGGTTAGGGTAAGAGTGAGGGTTAGAGTTGGAGTTTAGGGTTAGGGTTAAAGTTAGAGTTAAGGTTAGGCTTTAGGGTTTTTATTAGGGTTAGGTTTAGGATTAGTGTTTAAAGTTAGTGTTAGGGTAAGTGTAGGGTTAGAGTTGGGGTTAGGGTTATGGTTATTGTATGTATAGGTTTAGGG
>NW_006462031.1:0-233 GCF_000325575.1 Pteropus alecto | reverse complement strand
TTTTTTTTTTCAGTGAGTGAAAGATACTTGAGAATTTTCTCTGGGTATGATTATGTTATTTATCAATAGAGATAGTTTTATTCTTTCTTTTAAATATTTATGGCATGTCTTTTCTTTGTTCTTTTTTGTGTGTTTGTTGCTTTGGCTTTGGTTTTTAGTTTTTCCTTTTTTTCTCTTCTTTTCTCTTCTCTCCCTCCTTCTCTCCTTCTTCCCTTCATCTTTCTCTCTCTCTC
>NW_006462030.1:0-233 GCF_000325575.1 Pteropus alecto | reverse complement strand
ATTTTCATAAATTCTTCGATATTCACTGCAACATTATTTTTAAATCTGTTAGAAATTTTAAGACTCATTGGCTATTTGGAGGAATATCTAGAATAACAGTTTCCAGTTTAGTGGCTAGTTGAAGAGCTTTGTAAATATTTTCTGCAGTGATTGAAACTGATCACTACCATATTCATTTGCAGGATGGGCTTCAGATACTAAGTGAATTAATTTATTATCAGTTAATTCGTGAT
>NW_006462029.1:0-233 GCF_000325575.1 Pteropus alecto | reverse complement strand
TGGCAGCATAATGGAAAATGCGAGACCATCTCATGTGAACAGGCACAGTGACGTCAGGACTTTAGGTCAATGTTGGAGATCGCTGCCGTGGACAGAGGCTGGGAAAGCTCTGTGGGACATGTGAGGGCCCAGAGGGTGGCCCTGCATCCAGGTGAGGCTGGGTCTCCAACAGAGAGAGAAGAGGTGACCGGGCCACCCGCAGCATGAGGCCTGGAACAACGTCCAGGGAAAGA
>NW_006462028.1:0-233 GCF_000325575.1 Pteropus alecto | reverse complement strand
AGAGTACCTTGATGAAATTTTAAATAAAGTTACCACGAAGGGCATTACCATAGGATAACTTTGGAGTAAAGATCTGAAGAAAGTAAGATAGCGATCATAGTAATTGGGCAGTGACAGAAGTAGGAGAACTTCTTAAAGCTCTTACAATAATTTTGGTGAAGAACATTGGTGGTTTGAGTCAGAGGATAACATTGGGGGAGGAAGAAGTCATAAAATTCTGGATAACTGTGAAA
>NW_006462027.1:0-233 GCF_000325575.1 Pteropus alecto | reverse complement strand
ATGCCAGCGATGATCTCACTCTGATCACAAAACCTATTGTGTCATTCTGTTCGATCAAAATATGAAATTCCTTCAATGTCATGTCCGAATTACGGGAGCAGCTGTGGACATTCTTTCCTGGTCTCCAGCCCTGGGTCTTTCTAATACGCCCCGGATGCTGTGGATAAAATGGTCTTTCAAAATGCAAATATGACCCTTCCCTTCCTGTGTTCAGGATCTATGGATAAATTTAC
>NW_006462026.1:0-233 GCF_000325575.1 Pteropus alecto | reverse complement strand
GGATTTTGTACATACTAGAAGGAGCCCTAAGCCCTCGGGGTGACTTCTGAAGCCATCTCTGTTGAGGCTCCACCCATATTCACTGCATCTTCGTCAGACAGATTCCAGTGGCCCTGAGGCTACTGGAATCCACTTTGTCCATGGGGTGAGAGGACCTGGGAACTAATTATCCTCGGCCCAGGGCACCCTTAACCACCAGCCTCCAGGTCCCAGGTGTAGAAGCCCCAGCTCCC
>NW_006462025.1:0-233 GCF_000325575.1 Pteropus alecto | reverse complement strand
GGAGCAGAGTCCAGGAACCCGCTCTCCTCTCTTTCCAGTTGGTGAGGCCCCCTGGGCTTCCACTGAATCGTGGAACCCCTGTCGTACCCCACAGGTCTCACGGAGCTCCTGTCGTACCCCACAGGTCTCACGGAGCTCCATTAGTATCCATTCAGGAGGCGCCTTTGCTATTCAATGTTGATAACAGATCCGCCAGTATATGTGGAGAGGTGCCCACGGCCCCATCCCCCGCA
>NW_006462024.1:0-233 GCF_000325575.1 Pteropus alecto | reverse complement strand
GTCTCAGGCCCCATTCATGTCCCCTTGTCCATCCCACAAGGGGTGCTCGTTTTCCTTCATCGGTAAAGGAAATAAGAAGGGGAGTACACCACCCTTGGGTTCTATGGGTATTTTTGCATTCGGGGGTAGCGGTCACATTAGGCTGGGAATTATGCCAGCCCTTTTTAACTATAATATAATCCCATGTGGAGACAGGGTGCCAGTAGGCGTCGCCAGTGGTTTCACATCCCCAA
>NW_006462023.1:0-233 GCF_000325575.1 Pteropus alecto | reverse complement strand
GGTGCTCAGCATGCAGCAGGTGCACAGAGCGCGGCAGACACGACCGTCCCCCCCGAGTCCTCGGGCGGACATCGCCGCCTTCCTGACACTGAGAACCGGGGTGGCCGGTGTGCCTGGTGGACGCCATGCCGACCTCACGCATTGTCCTCCCTAGCAGGGGTGACGCACACCCCCGGCCGCGCTCTGCCAGTGTCGCCGTGTCACACGTCCAGCTCCGGGCCCCTCACCCGGTC
>NW_006462022.1:0-233 GCF_000325575.1 Pteropus alecto | reverse complement strand
CGGCCGCTCCCGGGGTGGACGCGAGGCCCTCGGACTGACCCGTCATCGGAGAAAATGCTGCACCGTCCGCAGCCTAAACCGGTCGGGAGTGCCCTCCGACGGAAGGGCTCCCACTGGGAACGGACGGGAGGCCGAGTGGACGAACGCTCATCCTTTCCCCAGGAGACAAAGCCGGGGACCGAAAGAGAAACGACACTTGCAGCGGGCCTGGCCCAGAGGGGACCACGTCGGCC
>NW_006462021.1:0-233 GCF_000325575.1 Pteropus alecto | reverse complement strand
ACAGACAGGAAAGCATTGCACTCGATAAAACGCACGAAGTTTACGTTTTGCACACTGTGAGGAAAAATTGAGATGCCTGGTGCCGTGGGCCCTAAACGGTGTGGTAAAGCAGCCTCCACCCGTCACGATCCCCTGTGCCCCGGAACCCTTAAGCAAGACAGCACTGTAGTGGCCAACGAGAGCCAGGTACGAATACACGGGAGCCGGTGGCCTCTTTGCCTGAAGCGTGTGGA
>NW_006462020.1:0-233 GCF_000325575.1 Pteropus alecto | reverse complement strand
ACTGTCTGCTTATGCGCAGGTCTCTGGGTGCAGGGTCACGGGGGCACAGTCAGGGGGGTAGAGGTCATTGGGTCACGGTCGCTGGGCGCAGGGTCACGGGGGGCAGGGTGGCCCTTCATCCCGGTGGCGTTGACTGTTCTGGGTGAGTCTGAGCCTTCGTGACCCGGTGAAGGGCCGGCTCCCGTCATGCGAGCGGACGCTCTGTCTCGTCCTGCCCTCCTGGACCGCGCTCC
>NW_006462019.1:0-233 GCF_000325575.1 Pteropus alecto | reverse complement strand
GCAACCCTTGACAAATCAGAGCTGATGGAGGTAAAAATACCAGGTGTGCCGGTTTAGGCACACAGCTGTTTCCACCTGGTCTCTCATTGTCAGAGGCCTGAAAATGCCTCCAATTTGCCTACAAATGTGGAAACATTGCCTCAGATCCTAGCAAAAACAGACTCTCAAGGACAGATCTTCTGGAAGTGAAGACTTCCCTCGTGGCAGAAGCAAGTGGATAACTCCATCCCCTA
>NW_006462018.1:0-233 GCF_000325575.1 Pteropus alecto | reverse complement strand
CTGACATATACTGTTAGATCTTAAATCCACCTGGATTTATAGGGGTCCGAGGTAGGCACCTGATTTTTATGTCCCGTAGAGAGCGAGCCATCTTCCCTGTTCGATTCGTTAAGAACTAAAGTGCCGAAGTCGTGGGGTCTCTCTGGGGCTTCCACCCTGTCCTTTCCCCCGTTTACCTGCGCCCGTGCCGGCTGCAAACCAGGAGGAGGCGGGACCTGATCACGTCTGACATC
>NW_006462017.1:0-233 GCF_000325575.1 Pteropus alecto | reverse complement strand
CATCGTTTAAGTCCTATTCAGGCAGATTTTCTATTACATACAGCTGCAGGCATCTGAACATATAGGTTATATGTACATACGCGCGCACACACGCACACACACACACGCACACACATACAAAGGCATTGCAATATTTATTTAATGCTGGACAAAGCACTTTACACGGAGTATCTAACTTAATCTCTCTGACAACCTTGCGATTCTCATACTACTGTTGTCCCCATTTTACAGAT
>NW_006462016.1:0-233 GCF_000325575.1 Pteropus alecto | reverse complement strand
ACAGGTTGGAGGTTCCTCAAAAAATTAAACATAGAGCTATCTCATGACCCAGCAATTCCACTTACGGCTATTTATCCGAAGAAACCAAAACACTAATTCAAGCAGATATGTGCACCCCTATGTTCACAGCTGCATTATTTACAATAACTAAGATATGGAAGCAAGCTAAGTGTCCATCAGCAGACAATTAGATAAAGGAGAGGTGGTACATATACACAATGGAATATTACCCA
>NW_006462015.1:0-233 GCF_000325575.1 Pteropus alecto | reverse complement strand
TAGGTAAATATCACCTACGTTTATCGGACCCAGTTTGAGATCAGTTTTCTTCCAATTCTTCATTTTCACGTGTGTACTGATTTTACCCCTTTGTTCTCCTAAGTACACAGATGAGCATGGACGGCGTTTTGTGACGATGAAAGTCGGCTCTGAAGCTCTTCCACGGAGATGCCAAAAACCACACAGAAACAATCACCGGTTTCAGCGATCGGCTGACAATTTAATGGGGAGAA
>NW_006462014.1:0-233 GCF_000325575.1 Pteropus alecto | reverse complement strand
AAGAATCACTGCACGTATCTGTGGGGTGGTGGGTGGTCATGGGTGAGATTCCAGGTCTTGGAACAGGGAACACAGGACTCAGTGGCTACCTCCCACTGGTGCCCTCTGCTGGTGTGGGGCCCACAGAGGGCAGTAAATGCTATTGCTCTAAGCCAGAGACAGGGGAACACTCACCCAACAAACATTGATTGATTCAGCCCCACTTTGTCTGGGAATCACTTGAACGGGACCAT
>NW_006462013.1:0-233 GCF_000325575.1 Pteropus alecto | reverse complement strand
TAGAGAAAGTTACATCCGATGCTCTTTGAGTGTGTCGTTGGCACCACAAAGTTTCTAAAGCATGGAGCATATCCGTGGATGGCATGCGAGTTGATTCTCTGAGACACAGTATAGCAGCCTTAAATAACACTGAGTCTCACTGTCCCGCTGGGAGAATTTTATGTCTCACACAAAATTCTTTTTCAGTCCCTCTGATCCTCAATGAGAAACTCTCAGTCTGGTGCTACTGTGTC
>NW_006462012.1:0-233 GCF_000325575.1 Pteropus alecto | reverse complement strand
TTGCTTCTTCTGTCTAAATAACAAATGTAACAAATATAACTGCCTGTAACCCATAGCAACTCTCGCACTCTGTTACCGCCCGAGTGAAAATTAACCAATGACCCATGCCAGGTAAGCCCTATATAAAAGCAATGTTGCCTCTGAGCTCAGGGACCAGATCTGCAGAGCGCTAGCTCTTCTGGGACCGCAGGAGAAATGAACCTGAGTTCTCTAACTCTCCGAGTGCTGCTTGG
>NW_006462011.1:0-233 GCF_000325575.1 Pteropus alecto | reverse complement strand
TGTCAGAAAACCACATCACTAATTGATCACTTCTCATGGCATCTAAGTCCCCAGCTTCAGTCGCCCGTTCACTGCACATCTGTAGCAATTAGGCGAATGTTCATCCCTTAAATTTTCTCACACAGACATGCCCAAACCTTTACATTCAGAAATAGGTGTTATTTTATTATAAACTGCTTTTGTTTAGCTTCGGCTACGTTCTAGTTAGAGCATTAAGTTGTTTTTAAATGTGT
>NW_006462010.1:0-233 GCF_000325575.1 Pteropus alecto | reverse complement strand
TGAATAAAAGTGAAATGGTGAGGAGCAGGGATTGCGGAGCCATCTACGCCGCCATTTCCGGTGGGGACCTTGGACCTGCTTCTTAACCTCTGTGTGGTTTGTTCTTTGGTAAAACAGGAATAGTAGTAGCACCTACATCTTAGGACGGTTATGAAGATCAAAAGATGAATACATGAAAAGTTCTTAGCGAACTGCTTCGCACGTAGTAAGCACAGGATAAATTCCATCTATCA
>NW_006462009.1:0-233 GCF_000325575.1 Pteropus alecto | reverse complement strand
GAAGCTGGGCCAGCAGCCGCATAGAATGCACAGGACTGGAAAACAATGAATAATGGGTGCTGCATATCAGGTTTCAGCTCTTTAAGAAACGTGCGCGTGTCGTTGCTTCCGAGGAGCAGGCTGGTGCTCGGTGGAAAAAGAAATTTAAAACAAGCTGGAACGTCGCGAGGGCGGCCACTTTCTTCGGGGCCATTTACTTTATAAGACGTGGGTCCTCGGATGTGGTGTCAGAC
>NW_006462008.1:0-233 GCF_000325575.1 Pteropus alecto | reverse complement strand
AGAAGAGTAGATGAACTCAATGAGAACTTCAAAAAAGAGATAGAAAACGTTAAAAAAAAATGGAGGTGGAGAACATAAAAGGAAAAAAGTCAAAAATAAAATGAAGGTTATATTAGAGGAGTGTAACTTTCTAGTGGATGAAGTGGAGGATCAAATCAGCAATGTAGAGAATGGGGTGGTGGAGGACATCCAATCAGAACAGCAACAACAAAAAGAATCCAAAAAAATGAGGA
>NW_006462007.1:0-233 GCF_000325575.1 Pteropus alecto | reverse complement strand
CCCCTCCCCACTCCTTTCTCGTCCTCTGCCAAACTAAAGCTGTGGGGTGTGGGAAAGAAGCCCTGGGTCCCCTCCGGGCTGTCTAAATGGGTCATCTGGTCTATTATTCTACAGTTTGTGCAGAAAATGAAGAAAAGGTGCCCCCCTTCAGATGAGACGAGATGACCGGAGGACCGTCGAGCTCTGCACGTGTTAGCTGGTGCGGTCACCTACACACACCACTTCTTTCTAAA
>NW_006462006.1:0-233 GCF_000325575.1 Pteropus alecto | reverse complement strand
ATTTTTTGAAAAGTAAAAGGCTGAAAGTAAATTAAATTTATTTCAGGAACTCAGGAAGGAAAAAGCATAGCAAAGAAATCTAAGGAAAGAGGAAAAAGTGAAGATAAAAAATCTTAAGTCATAAAATAAACAAAAAGAACCAAAGATACCCAAGGAAATCAAAGTAAGCACAGATAAAACCTGAAACTAGTAAAAGAGAAAAAAGAAAAAGAATGAATTAGTAAATAAACTCC
>NW_006462005.1:0-230 GCF_000325575.1 Pteropus alecto | reverse complement strand
CCAGATTTTCTCCAGAGCGTCTGCCACCATCTAACATGCGCTCCCTCCCACCCCCAGGACGTGGCCTCTGGGAGGGCAGACGAGGGATGGGGGGATGGGGGCTTTTCTGTTCCACGTTGCAGCCCAAGTGCCCAGGGCCATGCCCGGACCACAGAGGTGGACAAAGAGTCACGCCACGCTTGACCGGGTCCGGGACAGGCCGCGCCCGTGGACATGTGGCGCTGCGGCTG
>NW_006462004.1:0-233 GCF_000325575.1 Pteropus alecto | reverse complement strand
CACACACACATGTTGCACACGCGTGCACACACATATACTATTCCAAACACCGCTGCTCTGCAGGGTAAATGCTAGTACCAGTATTTAGCAGCTGAAGAACCAATAGTCGGGGATTTCCAACAACGTGTCCGTGATCACACTGATCACAAGATGCGACCAGGATGTGACTCTTGGTCCCCCTCAGTTCCCCTGCATGACCCCTGGCTCTTGGGACAGAAAGTTCTCTGCTCCTG
>NW_006462003.1:0-233 GCF_000325575.1 Pteropus alecto | reverse complement strand
AAAAAAAATCCATGACCATCAAGGTAGAAAATAAAGTCTAGTTTTTATGCAAAGAACACGAAGCAGGCTGACTTCATAGTTTTAAAATACTACGTCATTAAAACAAGTGAAGCAAGATAAAGAAAAAGTACTCAGTAGAGGTGCCTTTCATGATCATACATGAAGGTAACAAATAGATTTTTAATGCAGTCAAAGCTTTAGAATAGGCCAGTTTTGTAAAACCGCATAAAAAA
>NW_006462002.1:0-233 GCF_000325575.1 Pteropus alecto | reverse complement strand
TTGACCCTCAGGCTGATTGGTTGTGAGGACTGGCCTTGATTACAGCAGAGGAGCTGTTGTGCAGAAGTTGACCCAACAAGCAGGATTAGCTTTAGTGGGGCTCTGATGCCTGCCCAGTCTGTCCTTTTGTTATGTCATTTGTGAAGGTGGTTGGCTGGTTCCCCGGTGTGTCTAAAGCTGGCCAATGGGTATGTTGCCTCTGGGGCCGCTTGGGAGGGGCTCTGGTGCAGGCC
>NW_006462001.1:0-233 GCF_000325575.1 Pteropus alecto | reverse complement strand
ACTCTTAAAAGAAAGAGAAAACAGGAAGCGAACTCGTAAAAAGTGAACTCTCAAATATCAAATATGGGTTTTACCGGAATGGACGCTTTCCTATCATTTTACTTTTAAGGGAGATTCTACCCTTTTATTACTAAGATGTTTAAAAATAATTCACTAAGCCTATTATATCAAAGCATTATGTTTTTATAAAGTCCATCGAGTAAACTTTTTACATAAATATTTTGTAACAGTTA
>NW_006462000.1:0-233 GCF_000325575.1 Pteropus alecto | reverse complement strand
ACATGTGAGCTCTGCTTTTCCTATTATGCTAATTTGGTGGGATTAGCTTTAGGTGGTGTGTAGGCCCAGTAAAGCATCTTCTTGGAAGATCTTCTCATCTACAGCTTGTTTATTAAAGCTGCAATTTGCATCTAAGCAGAGATGAAATTTAAAAGATAGTGCGAACAAGATGGTGGATGGTCTCTTAAATTGTCTCAATGACATTTGCCTTTAAACTTATTGATTGCAACATA
>NW_006461999.1:0-233 GCF_000325575.1 Pteropus alecto | reverse complement strand
TCCCTGGCGTCTTAAGAGCAGCGAGTCCCGAGAGGTGCCCTCTGCTGTTTCCTAAACGCGTTTGCCCGCAGGCCGTTTCGTCGTTGTTCATCACCTAATGGCCTATAAGTCTAATGTTCTATGGAACGGACTTTGAAAAATGGTGTCCTAGACTAACTTCATCTTGACCTCTTTCTTTTTTTAAGCAACATAAGGCCGGTAGACACAAATCATCTAGCAGGAGCCTAAAATTA
>NW_006461998.1:0-233 GCF_000325575.1 Pteropus alecto | reverse complement strand
AATTCTTTGGTTTCATTTCAGGCAGTATCATTTTGCATTTGTCCATCAGATTTTTCAGCTCTTTCTCTACACTACAGGTCTCTGTGACATTCCTCGTTGTCGACAGAAAGTGACAATCGCATTCGACTTTATGACTACAGGTATAATGCTGCAATGAGCTTCCATTGACCTGGCCTCCAAATTCATACTGCATGTACACATAAGTGGTAATGGTGAAGTTATAGCCAACAGAG
>NW_006461997.1:0-233 GCF_000325575.1 Pteropus alecto | reverse complement strand
GAGTGGGTTTTCCTGAGGTTGGTTTAAGTCCCAAATGCGTAATAAGGGTTCTCTGTGCCGACACGGCAGAGTGCGACACTGGCTGCCTGGGAGCATGTTCCAGTGTTGGGTGTTGGGTGGGGAGGAGACAGACGTGAAGAACTGCGATGCTGCTGACCACAGAACCCCTTCCTGACACCGTTAGGGTTCTGAGACCATGTGGAGCAGCCAGAGGCTAGTCTGAGCTTTAAAAC
>NW_006461996.1:0-233 GCF_000325575.1 Pteropus alecto | reverse complement strand
CTTAGGGCTGAGGCTTCCCCAGATAGAGAAATCACAGTCACATAGTTTTGTTGGTATGTCAGGCCATGTCAAGAGAAATGGACCTGTGGCTTTCTAGGTCTGCTTCGGTCTCGTTGTCCTGGCCGCCTGTCCATGCCAGATGCGCCTGCGGGGCCCCGTCTTGCAGCCAAGCGCTCCCCGCCGCCCTTCCTCCCCTCAGCTGGGTCGTTGGGACTCCTGGCCCCGGACCAAGC
>NW_006461995.1:0-233 GCF_000325575.1 Pteropus alecto | reverse complement strand
CCATCCTCGGGCAGGAGCCAGGGCGACGTGACAGCGAGGAGCAAACTCCCTGCAGCGTGTCACCGAGAGGTCAGCCATCAATGGTCAGTGTGATGAGTCAAAATATACGTGACGCAGCAGCCACTAATCCGAGTGACACGTAGCTCCGCGCTGCGGCTGCACTGAGGGCCACGGGCCAGAGAGCGGCTGGGGGTCGGTGGTGTCTCCAGGTGACTGTCACAAACGCAAATCTT
>NW_006461994.1:0-233 GCF_000325575.1 Pteropus alecto | reverse complement strand
TTACAACAAGTATGTCAATGTGAAGAAGGAGCATCGTTGGGGTTTCTATGGTGAAAAGCTTATGTGTTTTTCAACTATTGTTGTTCTTACAAGGGACTCAAGCATGAGTGGGACACAAGTACCACTGAAGATGGCCCAGTGTGAAGGGCACACTCTGTATTCATGCCATGACTTTCGCCCAGCACCCCAGAATCCTTTCTCAGCCTAATTAATACCTAATAAAACATGACTGG
>NW_006461993.1:0-233 GCF_000325575.1 Pteropus alecto | reverse complement strand
CCTAACCCTAACCCTAACCCTAACCCTAACATTAGTCCTAACTCTAAATGCTTATCATAAACCTAACTCTAACCTCAAGCCTAACCTAATCTTAACCCTAACGTTAACTCTAAAGATATCCTAAACCTACTCCTAACCCTAACACTAATCCTAAACATAACCTCATACCCTAACCCTAACCATAAACATAACTGTAACCTAACCCAAAACCACAATGCTAAACCTAAACCTAA
>NW_006461992.1:0-233 GCF_000325575.1 Pteropus alecto | reverse complement strand
TAAGGAAGTATACATATTATTAAACTTGTTTGTTTTTCCTGTTAATCTGTCTTTTATTATCGCAGAGAGAGGGGGTTGGTCTCAGCCAAGAACCTAGAAGGGGAGAAGAAAATTATTTTTCCTCCCCCATGCTCATTTTCTCTGAAATTGATCTCCTGGTGTGATGGTTACTCTTTTAGCTCCAGGAGTCTACAAGCTGAAGTGAGTGGGGAGGAAAAGCCTCTTTTTAAAAA
>NW_006461991.1:0-233 GCF_000325575.1 Pteropus alecto | reverse complement strand
GATGCCTTACTTTAAATGTGTTCCTGTCCCCTGTACTCTTCAATACAGAAATGAACAGTAACAGTCACAGGAACAGAAAAATAGAAAAGAAGAAAAATAATACCACAAGAGTAACGTGATTTTTACCCACTACCACTACTAACTGAAAAAAAATTCTAAATAAATATTTTAAAGGCAAAAAAAATACCTTGTCACTTATGTGGTTGTATAAAAACAATCTCGATGGACTCATT
>NW_006461990.1:0-233 GCF_000325575.1 Pteropus alecto | reverse complement strand
CACGCACACACTCACAATACACACGCACGCACACGATACACGCACGCACACACAATACACATGCACGAACACGCATGCACGCACAATACACATGCACAATACACACGCACGCACGCACAATACGCACGCACGCATACAAGCACGCGCACATACGCACGAACACACGCACGAACACGCACGCACGCATACGTGCACGCTCAGGCACACACGCATACACGCAAACACGCACGAAC
>NW_006461989.1:0-233 GCF_000325575.1 Pteropus alecto | reverse complement strand
CTTCTCACACCAATTATTCTGAATCGTCTCAGGAAATCCAACAAGACCTCCCCAGAGAAAACTCCCTGCGGAACCACAAAGCAGTGAGCAGGAAGAAGAATCCTCCATCCCGTGGAGAAGCCATGTGGGACAGCGCCTTGCTAACGTCCCACCCAGCCAACAAAGCAGGGACAATCTTGAGGATTAAGGCAACAAGGACGGACACATTTGGGAATTAAGACAGCCACTAAAAC
>NW_006461988.1:0-233 GCF_000325575.1 Pteropus alecto | reverse complement strand
AACACAGGCGTGGGCCGGGCTTGGCCTCTGCCTACGTGCGTGCCTTCAGGTTCACTTGAAAGATAGACTGCGGCCCAAGGCCCCTTCTGCTCCCCTTCCTTTTGTTCTGGCAAGTTCCCTGACTCAATATCAAAGAGTGGTTTACGGTACCGGCCCAGTTCTTAAGAGCTGCGTCGGCTGGAAAATGCAATCGATACGTTGGTTCATCCACGTTCTGGACAGAGGAGGAGGCT
>NW_006461987.1:0-233 GCF_000325575.1 Pteropus alecto | reverse complement strand
CAATTTTCTTTTATAACTCAGTACTAGGACATTTTTATTTCCATGGCATTCATATTCTTCCTCTTTCTCATAATCATAGTGATGATGATGGCGATTACGATATTACTAACGCTTCCTACCTTTAAAGACAGTAAGCTCTGAGTAAGTCATATTTGAAAAGTGAAGCTGGCATGTATTTAATGTCTTCCATCTGTTTGTTCCTTTAATCTAATTAGTTATATATGATTACTAGG
>NW_006461986.1:0-233 GCF_000325575.1 Pteropus alecto | reverse complement strand
AGTGTAGATTCCTTCATCGCTTCCCCCACCCTCCAACCTGTTCCGCGGGCCTTCGCGGCCACGTCTCGCGTGTCACTCAGCAAGGTGCACGAAGATGGCAGGCAGGTGGCCAGCGCTGCCCAGCTGGCGGCAGACAGAATGGAGCAGGCTGGGGTCCTTCGCACCCACCCAGCTCCCTGCGCCCGCACGCGCCCTGGACCCCCGGCGAGGGCGCGAGCTCCTCACCCACGGGG
>NW_006461985.1:0-233 GCF_000325575.1 Pteropus alecto | reverse complement strand
GGAATATAGGACTTGAACCCTGAGTAGAGGACATTGTGGGGGTTCTGACACTCCATCTCTGACTGGCAAAGAGAGAGAGAATTCAGTTATGAACCGGATTGTCTTTCCCACCTCTTCCTCGGGGGTCATTGTGTTAACGATCCTTACATTGGGGACATTCCGAATGGACGGAGTATTTAAAGGCTGTCCGCAGTGATGGAGAGAGACATGCAAACAACCGAGAAGGTAGAGTT
>NW_006461984.1:0-233 GCF_000325575.1 Pteropus alecto | reverse complement strand
CTGTGTAAATTGATGAAAAAAGAGACAAGTAAGAATCCTATAATTGTTATGAATTAGAAACATGTTTTTTTTTTTTCATAGCCCAGGAGCTGGCTTAACAAATAGAGGGCACAGGGAGCCTAGGGCCCCAACGCCCCTTACACAGGTGTGGGTCTGCAATGGTTGTAGAAGGGGAGGTTGGTTTGCCTGGGGCATTTAAGTATTAGAAAATAAAAGTAATTTCAACTGTCAAG
>NW_006461983.1:0-233 GCF_000325575.1 Pteropus alecto | reverse complement strand
CTGGGCAGCAAACTGGCACCCGGGCAAATTCCCAGCATTGGTGTCCACAGGTTTAGCCCCTGGGACCGCTGTTTTTCAGAGGACTGACTCATCAGCCTGCTGCGTGGGGACACACCTCTGGCTGCCCCTGTGCTGAAAGCAGGACAGGGGACCGGGCAGAGGCCCCGCCTGGGCAGAAAGGCCTGCACGCGATCCTCATTTTCGGGCCTGCGCCTCTCCCCAGGCCCCAGCCA
>NW_006461982.1:0-233 GCF_000325575.1 Pteropus alecto | reverse complement strand
TAATTTTGTGAAGGCATCTGCTTCCTGATGACCTCGCAGTGTAGATGCTGTGTGGGCAGGGACATGGGAGACATTGAGGTCTGCCTTGGGTTCTTGCAAGCGAGCTCAGATGTCTTTCCACGTCTTTTGTCCCCATAGAGGTGTGTGCATAATCATCCACCCCTCCATTTTTGTTGTCTGAGCAATAACATCAGTCCCTTTAAAATGGCCCAACTGTCAGTACACAGGATCAG
>NW_006461981.1:0-233 GCF_000325575.1 Pteropus alecto | reverse complement strand
AAAAAAAAAAAAAGACATATTTACTTTCAATACAGTGCCAACATACCAGATTAGTACTATTACTTATTCTTTTTCTAGGCAGCTTCTTTATAGAAACAGATTTCCAACAGCCATGAAACACTCAGATAAGGAAACATTAGTTTTACAAAGCTAATATATTTTCTGATTTTCCTTATTTATTTTTTTTTCAAACGTAGCTTTGTTATTAATGATTGTCTCTGATTCCAGGTCCA
>NW_006461980.1:0-233 GCF_000325575.1 Pteropus alecto | reverse complement strand
AAAAAAAAAAGGCCATTATAAGGAGAAAGATTCAAAGGAACTGATATTTTCCATTCCAAACTCCCATTACACTCAGTGGATACAAACCTCAGGGAGTCATAATTGAATTAAAATAGACATTACCAGTTGCAAATTGGTGATTATTATAAAATGTTCCTGAAAATTGACAAAGAATGATGGAGGGTAGTTACTAACTAAAGAGCAATCTGTCCAGTGTGACAAACACTGGCTAA
>NW_006461979.1:0-233 GCF_000325575.1 Pteropus alecto | reverse complement strand
TTTCCTCTCCTGGGGTTTTCCCTCTAAATCCCAGGCCCCTCTGCTGCCCGTGGGGCTCGGCCTCTCTGTCCCCCTGGGGGCCCCCACGCTTGCCGGCCCCACCCCCTTTGTCCCGTCCCGGCTCGCTGGCCACCGCCTCCGAGAGGCCCGCCTGGCCTCCTCCCTGCCCCCGCGGGTCACTGCCATCAGCCAGGGCGCGTCTCGCCCCTTTTCTCCTTCACGTCCATGTCCTC
>NW_006461978.1:0-233 GCF_000325575.1 Pteropus alecto | reverse complement strand
TTTCGTTAACCAATGTCACCATAAAAAATAATAATTTTAAAAAATTCTGGACTATCATACCATATACAAAGTTAATTCAAAATAGATTAAAAGATTGAATGTTGAACTTGAAACTTTAATATTCCTAGGGGGGAAAAAAAACAGGCAGTATGTTATTTTTTTTCTTATCACTTAAATTGTTTTTTAAGTGAAGATTATTAGGGTAACATTGGTTAATAAAATTATATAATTTT
>NW_006461977.1:0-233 GCF_000325575.1 Pteropus alecto | reverse complement strand
CTCGTATTCACACTGAAACAAAAGTCCTTTAGGAGGCGTTATTTAAGCTCTGAAAGGTATATGCAGAGGTCATGATTTATCATATTTGGAGAGGAAAAAAAGGACTCATCATCCCAAGGAAGATGTCAGGATTTGGGGGAGAAGAGTTAGAAATTATTATCGTATCTCCTCAGGTCATAAATAAATTATTTGCATTAGGATTTGCTCCCATTTTCAGAGCAAAGAGTTCGATT
>NW_006461976.1:0-233 GCF_000325575.1 Pteropus alecto | reverse complement strand
TCAATGGTCAATTCTCACTCCTCAACTTATTTGAGCTACCAAAATTAATTAACATCGTGAGTACTTCCCCTCCATAAAACATCTCCATGGTGTCCATCACATGCTCCTTGTTTTCCTTCCACAGTATTAACTCTCATTCTCAGCCTCCTGTGCTTTTGCCTTCTCATCTCAAAATTTTTAACAGCTGAGTGCTCCAAAGAATTTCTTTACACTTCTTAACTTCTCTAGCTTCA
>NW_006461975.1:0-233 GCF_000325575.1 Pteropus alecto | reverse complement strand
CCCCAAACCTCTGTGGCCTTCAGATGCAGGGGTGCAAAGTGCTGAGACGAGTCACTTACCCGCTGCTGAGACCTTTTAGGGATTCAGTCATGCGACTTAATTGTAATGTCTTCACACGAAGCCGAGTAGTCACACTCAGTAATCACACTGAGTAGTCACATGTGGCAACCATGTGGCCTTAAAATATGTTCACGGAAATACTGAGCATCTTCAGCCCTTTTGCATCCTCAAAG
>NW_006461974.1:0-233 GCF_000325575.1 Pteropus alecto | reverse complement strand
AGCTAATCCTCCCTCCCAGGAGCATTGATTGGGCAAATCACCTGAGCCAGTCAGTACAGGCACCCAGAGAGGCTAATTGATGTCGGCTGGCCCCTGCCTGGCCACAGCTCACTTCTGGGCTTTCACATGCTCTGAGATAGGCTGCTTCGAGATTCCAGAAGAGCTGAGCGAACAGAGCCAGGAAGAAAAACCTCCAGAGGGAAGGTGCTCAGGTAAAAGAGTGGCTCTAGGTC
>NW_006461973.1:0-233 GCF_000325575.1 Pteropus alecto | reverse complement strand
ATGTTACCTTCTCAATCCGGCTTTCCTAAATTTTAAAATTTAACATTCCTGTTTGTTTGTTTGTTTGTTTTTAACATACTACGTAATTTGCTTGTTTTTGTGTTTCTTATTTCTGTCTTTCCCCATTAGAATATAATCTCCATGAGGGCAAGGTTGTATTTGTTGTCTTCTGTTTTACTCAATTATGCATCCGTGTACCCAGAAACAGCCTGGCATATAATCAGTAGTCAAAA
>NW_006461972.1:0-233 GCF_000325575.1 Pteropus alecto | reverse complement strand
GGCCCTCTCTGCCGCTGCGGGCGCCCCGGAGCCCAGGCCGGGCGCCCCACGGGGAGGCGCACGGGACTGTGCCTCCTGAGGGCCGCCTCCCACCACTCCGGCCGCCCAGGATGCCTGGCTCGCCCGAGCGCCCCCGCAGCCTTCCCCACTCGCCATGACGTTCGGCCCCAGAGCCGAGTAGCTGCGAAGATGACGAGCAGGCGCGGCGCGCAGGCGGAGGCCACGGCAGAGGG
>NW_006461971.1:0-233 GCF_000325575.1 Pteropus alecto | reverse complement strand
GGAAAGAGAAATCAACATTTTACAAGATGCTGCTTCGGCTTTCGTGTCAAACCCCATGCCCTTCAATCTTTAACGATAATCTGCATTTCTTATAACTTGAAAAAAATGATCATAAACGTATCCTGCTGACTTCACCCTTAATGTAATTCTAAGGATTCTCAACTAAGTGCCAGGAGGAACTGAAGTTCTCAATTAACATCTGCTGAAATGTGCATTTTCCTATGCAACTCCTG
>NW_006461970.1:0-233 GCF_000325575.1 Pteropus alecto | reverse complement strand
TTACATCCTTATTTTCCAGGGCGGTGGGTGTCCCCGTGTCTTATGTTTGTACCATCAAGAAGAATTGTTCACTTGACCCTTCACTGAAACAAGATCTTATCCAAGGAGACTGGCTGGCTGGGCTCACTGGACAGGAGCAGCGGACAGCATCTCCCGCTTCGCTGGGCATTCTGATTTCCTGTCCCATAATACCACAACTGGTACTGCATTTCCTTCAAATGCACCACATGCTA
>NW_006461969.1:0-233 GCF_000325575.1 Pteropus alecto | reverse complement strand
TTCAGGTGTACATGATAATTTGACATTTGTATATTCTGTTATGTGTTTATCGCCCAAAGTCCAGTTTGATATTTGTTCCCCTTTACCCACTTCGCCCTCCCTCTCCCCCATATATTTGACTCCCTTTATCGCGTCTACCTTCCCCTCCCCCTCCCCCCTCTCCCCTCTGGCAAGTACTAGCCTATCGTCCATGTCCACGGGTCTCCGTTTGTTTGTCCTGTTCATTTGTGGCC
>NW_006461968.1:0-233 GCF_000325575.1 Pteropus alecto | reverse complement strand
ATGGCCAATAGAACCCCTCCTTAAATATAGTCCTACTTCAAATTCAAAGTTTTGTTGTAAACACAGAGAAGGAAAGATGTTGAGAAAGTGGGGGCTCTATGTGGAAAAGTTATAATCTAGTGGGAGTGGGAGAAGAAGAGAAAAATTAAAATATTTTTAGGGCTGGAACAAAAACTTGTACATCGCTCTATTCCTAGAACCCAGCACAGAGGCTGGCACATAGAAGAAACTAA
>NW_006461967.1:0-233 GCF_000325575.1 Pteropus alecto | reverse complement strand
TCTTTCTCTCTCTCTCTGGGCACATCAGAGCCTTCGCATCCTTCTGCACAGACCTAGAAGCCCACGTGATCCCAGCGCGATCAGACCTGACAATTGATCTCTTGGTTCTGTGAGGCTGGATGATGTCCAAGTCCCCATGGGAAGATGGCCGTGACTGCAGCTCATCCTGAATCCTGACTAATGATCAATACACAAATTACAATGTGACAAAATGCTGCAGGGAGGAGGGCATC
>NW_006461966.1:0-233 GCF_000325575.1 Pteropus alecto | reverse complement strand
TCGGATGGCCTGCGAGTGGGTGCTCTTACCTACTCCGTCATGCTGCCTGCTGAGGAAGAAGAGTAGGACTAGAAACATTCTTTGTTCTCAGGTTTCTTCACTGGGCAGAGGCGTGCCAGGTACTCTACTGAGGCAGAGTAAAATGGATTCTTATCGGGGGTTCACGCCTGCCACGCCCCACCAGCCTCACTTTGCGGATTTAGGGCAGGTCCTCCAGGCTGCAATTTCCTTGT
>NW_006461965.1:0-233 GCF_000325575.1 Pteropus alecto | reverse complement strand
GCAAAATGATTTGAGGCAGCGCGGCAGCCATCCTTATATTTCCGAGGGGCTCTTCGGCTGCAGGGTGGGCTGGGAGAGGGAGGGCGCCAGCCTGGAAGGGCGATGTGGGTGAAAGCAGAGCGGCCTGGGCCGGGGAAAGGGTGGGGTTCACCACCTGGGAGGTCGAACTGGCCGCAGCTGAAGAGCTGATGAGAAGCCCGCAAGCGGGGAGCATTTCAGGGGACCGCAGGGGC
>NW_006461964.1:0-233 GCF_000325575.1 Pteropus alecto | reverse complement strand
TCGGGAATTATTTCAGAGCTCAAGTGCATTGACCCGGAGGCGAATCACATGGACGCTGAATAAAGCATTTTGTAAAGAAACGGAGACCGGCTTACTAATACAGGGTCCACCCTGACGCTTCTAATTTAACTACCAAGCCCTCTAAGGCCCCTCCAGCCGTCCCTCTCCGTCCACGCGGTCCTCCCTTCACACACCGTAGAACTGCCCCGCATTATGTCCACACGGAGAGGAAC
>NW_006461963.1:0-233 GCF_000325575.1 Pteropus alecto | reverse complement strand
AGATACTGAGTTGTTAGGTGCTGGTGCCCTGAGTTCGGAGAAGCATGAGAGTCAGTAACACTCAAAATTTTCTTCTAGGATTTTCATGTTTAATGTTCACCTTTGTATTTATCCTTCACTTTCTCCAGAACCGCATCTTCACGGTAAAAACCTCACAGAGCTCAGCACTACACACTGGTTCTGGTCATGCGTTAGGACTTTTAAGTCTCTTATGTATGTATGTATGTATGTAT
>NW_006461962.1:0-233 GCF_000325575.1 Pteropus alecto | reverse complement strand
CCCAGCCCGGGAAGGACTCCCCAGTTGTCCGCTGTGCAAACCCACGGGGGGCGCATCTCTGAGAGGAGGGCTGCAGGGCCGAGGCCCCCTGGAGGGGCCCATGCTCAGATTCCCTCGCCCAGGAACTCCCCGCTCGCTCCTGGCTCGGGCACAAAGCCCCACACCGGGCCAGCGACACGACACAGCCCCCGAAGGACTCGAGAAAGGGAAACGAAAAGTTTTTATATTATAGC
>NW_006461961.1:0-233 GCF_000325575.1 Pteropus alecto | reverse complement strand
CACTCACACTCGTCAGATGCGCCCACTGCTCCCCGAGTCTGCGTCAGCTCCCCGTGTCCGCATCGCTCGCTTTCACCGTGGCCGCCTCCTTGGCCGTGTGTGTCCCGCCGCCCGCCCACCCTCTCTTTGTGGGCTCCCTGGTCTCGCAGCTGGGGCTCACTGCCTCTCCGGTCCCCGTCCTGCTCGGTGTCACCCGCTGGGGCTCAGGAAACCCTTTCACAGTGTTCTCGGTC
>NW_006461960.1:0-233 GCF_000325575.1 Pteropus alecto | reverse complement strand
CAGACGAACCCATGGGACTAAGTACACACACATGCATACACACACGCACACATATGTGCACATATGGATGTGCACACGCATGCACATGGAAGCACACACATGCACACACGTGCACACCCAACACGCACACTCATACACGCATACACACATGCACACCCAACACACTCAAACGCATGCGCATACATGCACGCCCACACTCCAGTGAGGAGAAGTGAAAGCGTAGCAATGCCCGT
>NW_006461959.1:0-233 GCF_000325575.1 Pteropus alecto | reverse complement strand
ACATCTGTTAGGTGGAGTTGCTGATGTTAGCATCCACCTCATAGGGCAGTTGTGAAGATTAAATGAAAAGTAAAGAAAAGAAACTTAGCACAGTGTCTGGCGCTGAGGTTAGGATTTAATAACGGGGAGCTAGCATTGATATTATCTTCACCACTCTGTACAAGACAGGTGGTGGGTATTGTTTTTAGTTTTCTTTTTCATTTTTGAAGCCGTTATTGGCTCTTGGAATGCTG
>NW_006461958.1:0-233 GCF_000325575.1 Pteropus alecto | reverse complement strand
CAGTCTCATATTGTACAGACCACTGACCGACTCCACCTGTACACACCCGATATTTGGAAGACACTGCCCGGGATCCGCTCTCTAGGTGTTTCCTGAGCTCATCACCTTTGTGAGAGCCGGCGACACACAGAGTATGAAAGGTCATCTGGGGCTGCGGGGTGGCCGTGCCAGCCTGAGTGGAGGCCACAACGGGGGACGGGGGAGGCTCCCTGCTCCACACGCACAAAACGCAG
>NW_006461957.1:0-233 GCF_000325575.1 Pteropus alecto | reverse complement strand
TTTATCTGCCCACAGGTACGTGGTAGTTCGTGTATCTTCCTGGAGGGATCGAGGATTTAACTCTCACCTGAGTGAGGAAATGAAAAACCTGACTCTGTCGATAGTTTGAAAAAAAATGACACATTTATTAAGAGACCCAAAGATTCAGAGCCCCTGACGTACAAGATTCAGCAGAAACATAGTGGGAAGAAGAGATGAAGGGAGGGAAGGAAGGCGGAGCCAGTGAGAGCCGA
>NW_006461956.1:0-233 GCF_000325575.1 Pteropus alecto | reverse complement strand
ACATCATGCACGCCCCTGCCTCAGGGCCTATGTACGTGCCTTTCCTCTATCTGGAATGATGCTCTTCTTTTACTTTTCCCATTGTTTGCTCTCTTTCTTCCTGTCTTTGCTCAATTGCTACTTTCTCAGTGAAGCCTTCTAATCATTTGAATTAAAGTTGCAGTCCCTCCCCACCCAACTACTATATTCTCTATCCTTTTCTTATCATCATCTAATGTACTATATGTTTCATA
>NW_006461955.1:0-233 GCF_000325575.1 Pteropus alecto | reverse complement strand
TATTATATATATATAGAAAGACAGAGCAAACTGATGAGAACGATCACCTTTTGGAAGAATATGAAATTGTTCAGATGGGACTTCAGACTTCTCTGTAATATTTTTTGAACTCTTTTTAAGTCTTTGACAGAAATAGTGTTATGCATTCACCAAACTGCTTTTGTTTTCCTCCTGGTACACAGAAAAACTCTGTTTCCCAGGCCTCTGCCTGAGGAGGCAGAATGGAATCATGC
>NW_006461954.1:0-233 GCF_000325575.1 Pteropus alecto | reverse complement strand
AAGCATCACATTAACATATTTACTTCTCACAATTTGTGTATGTGGTTGGTACCATTATTCTCTTCCTTTTACAAGTGAGGAAGGGGTGGAACAGGGAGCTGCACTAACATGCATGATTAGAGAACTAGGAAGGTATGCCTTCAGATTTGAACTCAGGTTATCTGGCTGCAAAGCCCCCGCTCTTTACTGCTTTGCTACCTTGGCAATTTTATACAGCACAAAAGAAAAATTAA
>NW_006461953.1:0-233 GCF_000325575.1 Pteropus alecto | reverse complement strand
TTACACGTCGCTGGAATTCAGAAGCGGTGAGGAGAACGTGGGTGCAACAACGCCCGACCTTGGTTCCCCGGAGGTGGCCCGAGCTGCATCCAGCCACCGTGTCCTGGACGCCAGGGGCCGCTTGGGGGCGAAGTACTGAGCGATTTCTTCATGCAGCCCTGTGCGGATCTCTGCCCCCGAAAATCTGTAAGGCTCCCCGTCTGCTTCTGAACTCTCGACTCTTACAAGATGAG
>NW_006461952.1:0-233 GCF_000325575.1 Pteropus alecto | reverse complement strand
AAGAAACAATGGATTCTATCAGCACTTCTGTCTGAAGGTAAGCTGCCCCTGCAGCTCTCACCCCAAAGCCAGACAACTCAGTTTCACCTTGTATTTCTCTGGCACTTTTCTAGCAGCTGCCCCAGTATTGGAGCTCAGAGTGAGTCTGTAAGCAAGTGTGTGCAAAGGCCCTTTAAGAGGAATTCCAGCAGCTCTCCATCTCACTCAGCTACAATCTCCACTGGTTTTAACAG
>NW_006461951.1:0-233 GCF_000325575.1 Pteropus alecto | reverse complement strand
CTGCTGGGATGTATGGTGGTGGGAAGAGAGGTTCTTCCTCAGGGTTCCCTTGGTGGATGACTCTTGCTGGCTCTTTCTTGTCCTTTTCCCGAGTTGGTTGGGCCATAAGTACCTTACTCTGTCCCTACCTATTTGCATAGAACCGGGCCCAAGGGGGCACTACAGTAGTGATTTGCAGCCATAAGTCTATGTATGGAAACTGGTCTGGATGTCTGGGGGTCCCTGTCACTACC
>NW_006461950.1:0-233 GCF_000325575.1 Pteropus alecto | reverse complement strand
GATGGATGGACGGATGGACGGACGGATGGACGGATAGATAGATGGATGGATTGATGGACAGGTGGGTGGGTGGGTGGACGGGCAGACAGGCGGACGGGTGGACGGGTAGACGGATGGACAGATGGATGGACAGATGGACAGATGGACAGATGGATGGACGGAAAGGTGGCTGGATGGGTGGTTGGGTGGATGGGTGGTTGGGTGGTTGGGTGGGTGGATGGATGGATGGATGG
>NW_006461949.1:0-233 GCF_000325575.1 Pteropus alecto | reverse complement strand
ACACACACACGATAAAGGTTTCTTTATATGAGCAGGATATATGCTTGAAACGTTATGTAGATAGGGTTTTGGTGGCACACTCTCTCCTCTGTGTCCCTATTCCTTACCACACAGGTGAGCCAGGAAATGCTTCCGAACCTATCAGAAAACTTCATCCGCCTGAGCAAAGTGACAAGGACTGACACAAGGCCTGAAGACTACTGTTTTTATGAACTTCAAGAGCTTTGGAGAAA
>NW_006461948.1:0-233 GCF_000325575.1 Pteropus alecto | reverse complement strand
AGCTTCCTACAGGCCACTGCAAAAAAGGAAACACGAAAACTACATGATCAAACATCTCATGATATAATCTGAACGATTGATCATAAAACAGTGAAATTTCTCCTATATCGTCTGTTACCTAATTTTTGATTTCAAGAGATGGTAGATAGTACGGTATTCTCTAATTGCCACATTCTCTCTTTTTCCATTTCCTTATCTTTCCAACTTTTGCAGGAACTAATACATATTAGAAT
>NW_006461947.1:0-233 GCF_000325575.1 Pteropus alecto | reverse complement strand
TTATAAAACTTATAGAGTGGTTAGAACAGTGCATAGCAGATACTGAAAGTCGGTAAATGAAAATTTTATAATCTAATGCAGCAGGTAGATAGTAAGTAAGCAAATAAAAAAGTTAAAAGGTTAGAATAAATGCTACAAAGGAAATGAACAGGGAAATATAATGGAGAGAGAGAAGAGCGGGGCTACTGTAGAGTGACCTTTAATGATGCAAAATTTGAGCACCTAAAGAACTA
>NW_006461946.1:0-233 GCF_000325575.1 Pteropus alecto | reverse complement strand
AAAGCAATCAGACTGGATGACCATCGTGTGCCCAGCGCCGAGCCCGCCCGTGCCCACACACTTGTCCTCTCACTCTCTCTTGTGTTAGTGTGAGGAAGAGTTTATCTCCTCCCTGCTCAGGACGGGTCCCGGTCCATCTTCCCTACTCAAAGACTCCCCTCTACTGATCTCTTACCCAACGGTTCAGGTCTTCTTTTTTCTCCTCTGCTGGTTTCCCTTCTTCTCTCTCTCAT
>NW_006461945.1:0-233 GCF_000325575.1 Pteropus alecto | reverse complement strand
ACTGGTTCCCCTGGCAACCAGCCCTCATCCTTAGGCGCTTTCCAAAATTCATCTTATTAACAAAAACCCAGTTGTGGGGGAAAGGAGTTTATTGTGACTAATAAGAAACTCATTTTAACTTTACGGCTTTTAAGTGATTTCAGGAACTGAGGCAAGAGACCAAATATTATAATAAAAGATGCTCGCATTACTCTTATCACTTGGGAAATTCCAAGAGTTTTAGGTGCTGTGAG
>NW_006461944.1:0-233 GCF_000325575.1 Pteropus alecto | reverse complement strand
TTTAATTAATATATGGTATATGTTTATAAAATTTTAAAAACTTGACTATAAGGAATTATTCTAGGCATCATAAAATATGCAAAGTGATATACTAATATAGCTTATTCAGAAAGGTAGTAAAATCAAATACATGACTACTCAAGACATTAAAACAAATGATAATACAAAATGGAATATAAGTTGGCTGGCATTTGTAGGATTATTATGACTAGAGTTGTGAGTTCAAGTGAGAA
>NW_006461943.1:0-233 GCF_000325575.1 Pteropus alecto | reverse complement strand
TAGGTAGGTACCAGAGCCCTGCTAAAGTGAATCCTGCTCTCTAGGGTCAGCCCCTCACTGGCCAATCCACACAACCAATCAGCCCATGGGTCAGTCTCTCCCATAGAAGTGCAAACAGCAACTAAGGATCAACCACACCAGGAGGGCATATACAACTCACACAAGAGACACACCTTGGGTATCTCACTCAGGTGACGAGAGACTGTGCCACTGGGCCCCACAGGACACCTATT
>NW_006461942.1:0-233 GCF_000325575.1 Pteropus alecto | reverse complement strand
ACTTGAGAAATGACATGCTTTACCTTATAGATGCATTTTACCAACAACACACATAAACTTTAAAGAAATGAATTGTATTTTCTCATGAACATATATTTTTATTTCAAAGGGTCTTTGATTTTATCAGTGATTGATTATTGGGCAGTGATTCTTAACTTTAAATTTGGCAGTGACACATACAAGTATAGCAAGCCCACATGTTTATAGTGCCTTCAGGTTTCGTCTTTATGATA
>NW_006461941.1:0-233 GCF_000325575.1 Pteropus alecto | reverse complement strand
TGCTAGTGAGAATGTAAATTGGTACAGCCACTATAAAAAGCAGTATGGAAGTGCCTCAAAAAATTAAGAATAGAATTATCACATGAGCAAACAATCTATCTTCTGGATATCTCCTCAAAAAATTTAAAAACATTTCTCCAGGAAGATATATGCCCCTCTATGTTCATTGCAGCATTATTCACAGTGGCGAAGGCACAGAAATAACTAAAGTGTCCTTTGACAGATGATTGGAT
>NW_006461940.1:0-233 GCF_000325575.1 Pteropus alecto | reverse complement strand
TTAATACAGCCTCAGTCTTGCTGCAACTTTGGTAATCGTTCGCACATTCCCACAGAAGTCCCAAATCACAGCAAGACCAAGTTCATGTTTGCAGTAGTGATATGCCTAAAACTACCTCAAAATGCATGCTCGCAGCACTGGCTGCTAGCTGAGAATGCATGGCGCATGGCATAGTAGCCATCCAGCAACAAGCCCCAAGTGATCTGCAGGTTGGGTGGGGTGGGCTGATCCCC
>NW_006461939.1:0-233 GCF_000325575.1 Pteropus alecto | reverse complement strand
TCTGTGCTGGGCTCTGGGGACCAGTGGGCACTAATAAATACCAGTGGTCTGCAGGAGCACACAGACCAGAGGGGGCCCGACACCTCACCTGCCACCTGCCATCGGAGACCTGACATGCAGAGACGATCTTAGGGGACACGTGTGTGTAAGGATTTCGCAGGGTTGACAAGGGGCGGGGTAGGGGAGAGGCAGGTCCTTGAGGAGGGGCCTGTTTCAGTAGAGAAGGAATTAAG
>NW_006461938.1:0-233 GCF_000325575.1 Pteropus alecto | reverse complement strand
TCCATATAAATATGGGTTTACTTCAGGACTCTCCATTCTGTTCCACTCGTCCGTGTGTCTGTTCTGCTGCCAAAACCATGCCATTTTGATTACCGTAGCTTTGTAGTATAATTTAAAGTTGGGCAGGGTGATACCTCCAGCTTTGTTCTTTTTTTCCAGGATGGCTTTGGCAATTTGAGATCTTTTGTGCTACCATATAAATCTGATGATTTTTTTGTTCTATTTCATTAAAA
>NW_006461937.1:0-233 GCF_000325575.1 Pteropus alecto | reverse complement strand
AGTGCAATCATTGTCATAAATCAAAAGTCCAATGGGGTATTGGTCTCTCGGGTCAATATTGTCCTGTCTTAATTACTGAAGTTTTATAATTCTTATTGCTGGTAATAGAACTCTTCTCCCTGCATTCTCCAAGATTACTTGGGCGCTCTTGGATCTTTCGTTTTTCATACAAAATTTAGAAACGTGTTGCCAGTTTCTGAAAAATAAATAAATAGGTTGACTTTTGATTGGAA
>NW_006461936.1:0-233 GCF_000325575.1 Pteropus alecto | reverse complement strand
TACTCTGGCCGTTGGCCGTCAGCGGGGACTACGGAGCCAGCCCCGTGTTTATGCCTTTGAACTTCTCAGTACCTCTTACTGCAGAAATTAATACCTTTTGTGGGCCCCAGTTTAACAAGAAAGGCCTGTTTTTCAGGGCAATGATCCCCATTTCAAAATAAATAAGATATTTTCTAGAACACACACTCAGAATATAGATTTAGCCCGGATAAAGAGAATTTTGATGAAAAATG
>NW_006461935.1:0-233 GCF_000325575.1 Pteropus alecto | reverse complement strand
AAAGTATTCTGGAGATAAACTTTGGGGATGATTTTTCTCCTTTGGATAGAAATGCATATTCTTTCCGAAGTTTGGATATTTTTCAGTCGAAGGTAACGCTAAAGTGACTTAGATGCTACGTAGAATCTCCGTCCGGTCCTCACGGGGTGGTGCAAGTGCTTGCCTTGTGCTGGCTTCATCTTAGATGGGTCGGTGCCGATTAAAATCCTAAGAACTGTAGTTGGGGAAAACAT
>NW_006461934.1:0-233 GCF_000325575.1 Pteropus alecto | reverse complement strand
TAACCAATGTACTATATACTTGAAACTAATTAAATTTTTTTTAAAAAATCTTGAACACAATCCCAGAGGAAAATGAGAAATCACTGAAGCATTTTAAGCAGGAAAGTTACATGATCAAATTTATACTTTATGGAGATTATTCTGGCTTCTGTTTGGAACACAGATATAGATGAGTGTGAATAACCAAAAGGAGATCATTTGTGAGGTTATCACTATAGTTCAGATAAAGAGAA
>NW_006461933.1:0-233 GCF_000325575.1 Pteropus alecto | reverse complement strand
TTTCACTGAGTTGATCAAAAAGGGATCCTTCTCTCTTATACTGACAAATCTGTACTCTAAACTTAACACCAGACTTAACCAATTTTGAATAAACGCCTTTAACATCAAAGCTAGCCATCAATTAACACTAAAGCAAATCCAAACTCTGAAATACTTTTATTTTCTACTTTTAGTCACCTCCAAATCCCATACCACCAACCCCAAACACAGCAGCCTCCAGACAAGGTTCTGGG
>NW_006461932.1:0-233 GCF_000325575.1 Pteropus alecto | reverse complement strand
CTAAAAGCTGGCCTTTACTGCCTGCCAACCGGGGGCGCGTGGCCTTCAGGGTCTTCACATAGACACTTGCTTCATTGTCTTCATCGGGCTGGTTGGCGTCCAGTCTGGGCCATACACGGCTGTCACAGAAGCACCGATGGCCACCGCCCGCCACCCTGAGGGGTCTGGGTATTTGAGATGATCTCTCCTGCGTCGAATACCTCCGATGGGGCGGCTCGGACAGTAGACACTGC
>NW_006461931.1:0-233 GCF_000325575.1 Pteropus alecto | reverse complement strand
CCTCTCCCTCTATACATAGGTGATTTTATCACCCAACTTTGAAATATAACATTCTGTTTCTATTAGAGGCACACATCATGAGAATTGGTGGGATAGCTATAATTTATGTCATAGATTTTATATTGGTCGATAATAATTAAGCACCTATTTTACTCTCCAAATCACCTAGAATGTGAGAAAAGGAACAGACCCAGCTCCTGTTCTCAAGAAAGCAAATGTCATTTATTCAACAA
>NW_006461930.1:0-233 GCF_000325575.1 Pteropus alecto | reverse complement strand
AGCCCTGTACCGAGAGAAAGAAGAGGGTCCTTTGGCAGAGAGTGAAGAAAGGATTCAACACATATGCCAGAGTCAAAAGGAAAGTTTATTAGAGGAGCGGTAACACTCCACAGACAGAGTGAGAGGAACCAAGAGAGGTTTAGAAAGATAGTGAGTAGATGCGGTGGGATGTGGGGGATGAGTGTTCAGGGAATTCACTTTATATATCATTCTTTAGTTCCTGTAAGTTATTG
>NW_006461929.1:0-233 GCF_000325575.1 Pteropus alecto | reverse complement strand
CTGGGAAAGCTGCTGCTGTGGCCGCGTCTCCTTAGACACGCTGCCCAAGCCACCAGGAGGGGTGCAGGCGGAGGAAGCTGCCGGCCACGGGCCCTCACGGTGGGGGCCGGGGCAGCTGCAGTGAGGAGCTTCTGGTGACCCCTGTGGTCCGCACAAAGCCAGGGCCCACTTCGCCCCAGCATCGTCCCTCTGAGAAGCCAGCTGGCTTGTCCCCTGCCCCGGGGGGCTGACGG
>NW_006461928.1:0-233 GCF_000325575.1 Pteropus alecto | reverse complement strand
TAATGTGTTATAGGCCAGTTCATTGTCTTAGGCACGTAAGACAGTAAACCCTTGATGAGGATCGGGATGTCAGTGAGTCTGCGGACAGTTCAGCCATGACGCAGAAGACGCGGGCGGTGTGGGCGGAGGGCGAGGGGCTGGGGACGGCGTGTCCCTTCGGGGCGCTTCTCCGGGGCACGCGCGTATCCGTGCCCGCGGCCCCCTCATTCTCCTCCTCCACTCAATACTTGTTC
>NW_006461927.1:0-233 GCF_000325575.1 Pteropus alecto | reverse complement strand
CTGCAATTTCCTCCTTAATTCTTTGGTCCATCTGATGCACTTCCATTCATCTTTCAAAATCAGTTCGCCTTTGACCTCCTCTGTGAAACACTTGCAAACTAAACTAACCAGAATGAATGACCACCTCCCTGGTGTTAACATCCCACCTTGTTCACGAATCTATCCATGAGCCACAGATACAGTCCTATTTGGTTTTCGATGATTTGGAAGAAAGTGTTGTTGCCTTCTTTATC
>NW_006461926.1:0-233 GCF_000325575.1 Pteropus alecto | reverse complement strand
AAATGGAAAGAAAGTTGTCAAAAAGAAGCGTGCACCGCGAGCACGGCTCCCGGGGGAGAGAAAACACGTGTTCTTCCACAAACGATGACAGTGGGGCTCACCCCGCCCCCACAAGGTGCTCGCGGGCGGAGCGTCCCAGGCCCGGGCGACTCCGTTTACATGAAAGTCGCGTCTCGAGTAGCGATAAACGTAATCTCGCTTTCAATGAGAAGGCAGCTGGGTTTTTGAGAAAA
>NW_006461925.1:0-233 GCF_000325575.1 Pteropus alecto | reverse complement strand
GGTCATTATACACTTTGAAATCTGATTATTAAGACAAATAGTGCTCATGTGAACACTTGAAATGTAGTCGTGTGCTTTTTAAGTGTGTTGTCTTAATATCATTATGGTGTGATTAAAAGTTAATGCCACTTGAGGGAAGCCCTTTGTGTGTTGTGTCATGTCATGGGTGGGTTGTCATTTCCTGCCTGTCTCATTTCCCTTTGATAAGAACTCATAAACTATATTTTAGTTTT
>NW_006461924.1:0-233 GCF_000325575.1 Pteropus alecto | reverse complement strand
AATATGTGAAGAACTCTGATAACTCAATATTAAGAAGATAAACCATTGATTTTTTTTAAGTGGGCCAAAATTTTGAACAGATAATTTATGAAAGAATATGGCAGATGAGCACATGAAAGAGGTTCGGCATCACCGAACATTAGGGAGATGAATTTAAAACCACGATGAGCTACCGCTCGATTCATGCGAGGCGTTGCTGAGACGACGAAGCAGCTGGACGCCTCGCACCTGCC
>NW_006461923.1:0-233 GCF_000325575.1 Pteropus alecto | reverse complement strand
TCATCTCTCGCCAGCCCTTGCAGCCCCGCAGACTTCCACCGATGCACATTTGCAGAATCCAAAAGGCGATGGACTCGGCGTTCCACATTCACTAAACAAATATGCCTGTCATGGACTATACGCTAAATCCAAAACCATGCTCCGTGATTGTAGTGCCTCGTCCTTTATCTATAAAATGGGAGAAAAACACCTATTCCAAGGCAAATTAAAAAAAAAAAAATACCTAGACGAAT
>NW_006461922.1:0-233 GCF_000325575.1 Pteropus alecto | reverse complement strand
CTAGTGAATACTGAATTTAATGTAAAAATGGATTGTCGAGAAAAGGATCTGAATGTGTAAAATCAAATGACGAAAGTGACTAGGAGGAGCGCTGGCTCTTATGTCCTAAGGAATCTTGGACCTGTCCCCACGTTAGAAAGACATCTAATGTTATTTTTCTTTTTCAGCCCCCTTGGTACCTAAAATTTCTGGCATGTTTCTTCTTCGTTCCTTTCTTTTCTTTCTCTTCATAG
>NW_006461921.1:0-233 GCF_000325575.1 Pteropus alecto | reverse complement strand
AAGTTGCTGTCCCCTCCCTGCTTTCCACGTCCTACTCCCTGGAGAGACATCTACACACAGTCCGCAGGTCAAAGAGTGTGTTGCTGTGTCCTGCCTCCTTGGAAGCTCAGTTCCTGCATAGATTATTTGGAATTTTTTCTGCCTGGAGATTTGTCAATTTTATCGGGCATTTTTTTACACGTCTTCTGTAAGTTTCGTAGCTGTGAGGCTGATGTTATCTCCCATGTCCCAGG
>NW_006461920.1:0-233 GCF_000325575.1 Pteropus alecto | reverse complement strand
TTGCACGTTAGAGATGAAGGAGCCGAGGCAGGGAGTGTGCACAGCTCGCCGGCCGGTGCGTGGCAGAGCAGACATTCGGCCCCGGCTGCCTAGCCCCAGCGCCTAGTTCAAACGCTGTGCTGCACCCCCTCACACAATGCGAATATAAGCTAAGAAGGGATAGAAGAAAGAATTAAACTTAAAACATCCTGGGAGAAAGGAGCAGGGAAGAAGCTCTTTGACGTTGATCTTGG
>NW_006461919.1:0-233 GCF_000325575.1 Pteropus alecto | reverse complement strand
TGCTTTCCATCTGAAGTTTCCTCAAGTGAGGAGGGTAAGCCCAGTGATTTTAATCAGAGATTTTGACCCAGACAGGCCAGAAATTTCCTCTCCGAGATTAGAATAGAACTTTCTGGAGGAAATGAGCCTATGGTGCCTGCAAAAGAAGCTCTGAGCTGTCCGATGTTTAGCGATTCCCTCTCCTCTCACGCGCCCCCACTCAGACACACCGGCTTCTGTCCCAGAGGTCACGT
>NW_006461918.1:0-233 GCF_000325575.1 Pteropus alecto | reverse complement strand
CGAGTGCACAGGCTGGTCCCCAGCGAGGGTGCCAGCGAGGGCTTGCTGGGGGCCGGCTGTGTGCATGCGGGGCCGGCTGTGTGGACACAGGGACAGCCAAGGCCATGTCCTGGCTGGTCAGCCCGGGCAGGGAGCGGGAATGGGCGGCTTGGGGGTTCCCCCAGCGTCCCCGTGCCCTGCCCCGTGCCCCCCACAGCATCGCTCTGCAGAAGAGCCAGCTGGAATCCGGTCCC
>NW_006461917.1:0-233 GCF_000325575.1 Pteropus alecto | reverse complement strand
AGAGGTCAGGCAGTCCAGCTGTCCACACTTCACGAAAGCATCTGACTTAAGGAACAAAGCGTTTTATTGTCCCCAAGCCTGAGTTGTTTATGTTGGCAACAAACACAACAGTGAAGAGTAAACATTCTTAAAACAAGAAACCCCCCCACCCAGGGACTCTAGAACCTTCGTCATCCTTCGAATCTGAGTGAGCTTCAGATGGGTTTGTGCCAAGATCCTCTGCATCTCGTTCC
>NW_006461916.1:0-233 GCF_000325575.1 Pteropus alecto | reverse complement strand
CTAAATTTGGTGTTGAACAAAAAAGGAGAGGAAAAGTAGTCTCCCACTTGACAGTTCTGTGACACTTGGCTCTGTTCGTGGTTCCTTCTTTCCTCAAAGTCAGGCTGATGGGTTGGTATACAGAAAGAAAGAAAGATACTTGGAGGATGAGAGCCTTGAGAAAGATAAAGCAATATCCATTAATGGAGCAAGGTCTTAGGGGAGATGGAAGGCATGGGATCAAGGACTTGGGT
>NW_006461915.1:0-233 GCF_000325575.1 Pteropus alecto | reverse complement strand
GCAAAGCATGTAGTTGTGTTGCCTCCTTTTCGTTCAGTGATAAACCCACATGACAGTTTACAAAATTGGATCATTGAATAGGATAATTGGCCAACAAAGATAAAAGTGTAGCAAAGAAATAAAAACTAAAAACAATGAAAGTGAAATTCAATTCAAACATAAATGGGATCATCAAAGAAATAGCTGACTGTCAGGATTTCAACTTTGCTGCCATTCCAGACACTCAGACATGA
>NW_006461914.1:0-233 GCF_000325575.1 Pteropus alecto | reverse complement strand
AAAAAAAAGGTTTCTATTTTCTTTGTTTAAGAGACCTAGTCCCCCATCGAATAAATAGCAACAGCATCTGCCTCTTTTCAATATATAGACAATAACTCCGTAGAGGGCAGAGATAGAAATCGTGATCTCAACATCTAACTTAATCTCTGATCTAAGACTTTATTTGTTTGACCTATTGCTGCCTTTTCATGTCTGAGTCCCTCATAGGCACAGGGTAAGAGAACATTGAACCA
>NW_006461913.1:0-233 GCF_000325575.1 Pteropus alecto | reverse complement strand
TATTTTTGCCCCTGAGGTGGTAGTGATTGTGATGACGTGAGTGATAGTATGAGCTGAGTCTCCTTTATCATTTACATAGAAGTTTACATGTCTGACTTCATTTTTTTTTTACATGAACCCATTTTACAGATAAGGACACGGAAGGTAGAAGCAATTTTCTAGACCCTCTGTGGTACTTTCTCACACCTTCCCAGGTGTGAGAATACATGGGCTGGACTTTGTATCTTGTCCCA
>NW_006461912.1:0-233 GCF_000325575.1 Pteropus alecto | reverse complement strand
GTCTATTTTCTTTTTCAGAATCATGTAAATGGTTTGTTTATGTGAGTATAAAATAGAAACCTGCCCAGTGACTAGCCATGACCATTAATATTTGTCATCACTCTGTTACCCTTTAAATGAGTTCTTAAGATAACCCTTGTAAAGTCTATAGAATGCAATGTAAGGTATGATCAGCAATTATAGCAGAGCAGAATTTTCAAGATGATGGGAAAGTCTTCACTGAAGACTCATTT
>NW_006461911.1:0-233 GCF_000325575.1 Pteropus alecto | reverse complement strand
CCGATGGCCATGTGGGGCTGGTGGCCGCCAAACTGCGGAGCGTGTTTCTCCACCAGAAAGATCCTCTAGGCTGACCTTGATGTTACACGTTTTCAGGGTCTCCGTCCCTAGGAGTCTGGCATGAGCCCATGTGGCTCTTCTGTGGGACAGTCTGAGAAGCAAGCCCCGTGCCATCACACATGCCCCGTTCCAGCCCACGGGCTGGGGACTCGCTCGCAAACCTGGCAAGGGGG
>NW_006461910.1:0-233 GCF_000325575.1 Pteropus alecto | reverse complement strand
ACTCATTGAATTGTACGACGTAAATACAAGCAACTGTTTATTATATTTCAATAAAGCCAGAAAAAAACATATATGAAGTATTCTGCAATAAATATTAAAGTTATTTGTACAAAGAATACTTATTGAATGTTACAATATAAACCTTCATTAAGAGATATACATTTCATTGATAATAATAAATTATCAATATTATAATTATATTATAATATTAATATTGTAGAGATGTAAGTTCA
>NW_006461909.1:0-233 GCF_000325575.1 Pteropus alecto | reverse complement strand
GTTGTTTAGCTGACAGAATATCAGTGGGCTTCTGGATTAGACAGAAGATCAGTAGGCACATAGCCAGAGGAGAGACTTAGATTTGGGTCCCAGCTCTTTCGCTTTTTACTCACGATCTTGGGCAAATCACTTATCATCTATGATCCACCATCTCTCTATCTATAAAAAGATGGTCATAATTTGAGTTAAAATAGTCTCAGGATTTTCAAATGCTATAATAGTGAGTGAGAGTG
>NW_006461908.1:0-233 GCF_000325575.1 Pteropus alecto | reverse complement strand
CAGTTGGGTGACCCTGTAGAATGAGTGAGACGCACTAAATGGTTTCAGTAAAGTGGAAACACATCTGAAGGGTTTTGCTGGTTGGGGAGAGGAAATAGAGCATTAGGTGTGGAGGATAGTGTGATGAAGTGAGAGTGTTTGTAGTCAATGTCTAAGGTGGGCTGTATTTGAGCATGTCTTGTATTCACAGAAAAGATCCAGACCAGTGGAGGTTGAAACTGCCTTGCCACAGC
>NW_006461907.1:0-233 GCF_000325575.1 Pteropus alecto | reverse complement strand
CGGGAGCGCCTCACACACAGTCCTTCCCTCTCAACCGCTCGCTGTACAAAAACTCTACTCTTTTTTTCCTTCCAGTAGACCCTGGTGGGCCAACAAAACTGGACGCTGAATCAGCCCCCATTGAAAAACTGGCATCCTTTGCACCAAGGGCTGGGAGAACTCACCTTCCTTCGTCTGCTGCTGGAAAGAAAGGGAAGGGAAATATTTGGGAAAATATCAAAGGGGTATGAGCT
>NW_006461906.1:0-233 GCF_000325575.1 Pteropus alecto | reverse complement strand
ACTCAGAAAGGGTAAAGAGTACTTTACTGGGGCTCTCATCTCTGTGTTTTCTAGATGGCATCCTCCCTCAAGTCTTGCAGGAAGTGAATTTGCCCATTTTGACTCGGAAGGAGTGTGTGGCAGCTCTGTTAACCCTAAAGAAACCCGTCAGTGGACAGACCTTTCTATGCACAGGCTTCCCAGATGGAGGGAGAGATGCATGTCAGGTAGGAGGGAGCGGCTGGGCTGACAGG
>NW_006461905.1:0-233 GCF_000325575.1 Pteropus alecto | reverse complement strand
CCATCAGAGGCGGGGAGGAGAGGCTTCCGGAACCACGGGGGTGGAGGTCTTTGCTCAGGGAAGAGGTGGCCATGGACGCGGCAAAGAGACAAGAAAGTGTTGTCATGAGCACAGGAGCCATGGCGGGCGCGCGGGGGGCCGGCTCTGGGCGCCTCGACTTCCCGGAGGAAGAGGAAGACAGCCGGGGACGAGACCACAGTAGGGACAATGGAGGGCTGAGGGGACAGCCAAGG
>NW_006461904.1:0-233 GCF_000325575.1 Pteropus alecto | reverse complement strand
AAATAATCACTGTTTAAAAAGAAATACCATCAGAGGTAAGTTACGGTGAGACTGTGAGGGTGACATCAGACTTTCGCATTACGTTACACACAGAGAAGACAGAACGTGGGACAGATAGGGTGCCCTCTTCAAAGGAAAATCCAAAACCAAAAACAAAAAAACGAGCAAAGACATGTGCCTGGGTTACTGGACGTGCCTGGATCATCACCCAACTCCTCGGAGCAAGGAGCATG
>NW_006461903.1:0-233 GCF_000325575.1 Pteropus alecto | reverse complement strand
GGCGGCCTGTGTCTGGGACAGTAGGGACAGGCAGACAATGGGAGCACGTGCCAGCTGCAAGCTGTCTCTCAGCACAAACAAGGCCTGATTCCTCCAGACTGGGCAGCCTGGGGTGTTGTGCAGAGGGGGCAGTGTCACGAGGCACCCGGGGTCTTCGTGGGCGGATTCTCTGTTCCTCCCCGGCCCGCCCGTCCGCATGCCGTGGGGGTGCGGGAGAGGGCAGCGTGGGAAGG
>NW_006461902.1:0-233 GCF_000325575.1 Pteropus alecto | reverse complement strand
GCATCGGAAAGAAAATTCAAAGGCCACAGTTTCTTGTCAAGCTAAAGACGACGGGGATATGCGAGCACATATAGCAGCTGAAATGTTAATGTTCCTTTCCAAGTCGTCTCTGTTCCGATGGAGGATTTTCCACATTCATAAAATGGTATCTCGAGGACAGAAACGTATGCGGTTTCGACCCGCTGTTCGCGTTCAGATACGCTGGCGCCGGTCCCGTGAGGCGGCGTCACGCG
>NW_006461901.1:0-233 GCF_000325575.1 Pteropus alecto | reverse complement strand
AGAATTGTCTAGTATATAGGAAATATAAGTAGGTACACCCACTTTGGAGAGAAGTTTTACACTTGTTTTTACAGCAAAGGTATGTGTATCTTATATCCTGGCAATTCCATTACTAGGCATCAAATCTTAGATATGTATAAGAACACTAATAGCAGCATTTTTTGTTTGTAATAGCTAAAAATGGAAGCCTTTCAAAATGACAATGAAGAAACTTGAGGCATATTCATACAATG
>NW_006461900.1:0-233 GCF_000325575.1 Pteropus alecto | reverse complement strand
TAGATTCTTGTGGAATGATTCTTAAAAAAAAACAATGAGAGTGACGATGGAGGCCAGCCTGCATTTCTCAGTTACCTGTGCCCAGGAAGAAGTGCCTTTGGAAGCACTGACTGAGGGCAGGGCGCCAAGGGAGGGACAGACAGGTCTTAATAAGGAAGAATGGAAAAGAAATGGCATAGGGGAGCGTTTCTGACCCTCGTTGTTAGGATTAGGGGAGGGATGCAAAGGGGACT
>NW_006461899.1:0-233 GCF_000325575.1 Pteropus alecto | reverse complement strand
AGATTTCTTTATTTCTTTTCTTTCCTTTTTTTGTTGCTTTCCTGATTGGGTGTTTTCTAGTACCTTATCTTCTAAATCGCCAATTCGATCTCCTGCTTTATCTAATCTACTGTTGATTCCCGTTATTCTTTCTTGAAGTTGTTGTAGTCTTCATTTCTGACCAGGTCTTTTTTATGTTTTCCATCTCCACCTTTACGTTTTCTCTCTCTTTGTTAAAGTTCTCAGTGGGTTCA
>NW_006461898.1:0-233 GCF_000325575.1 Pteropus alecto | reverse complement strand
GTGACGCCATCGAGTGGTGGCCCAGCACAGGGGCCAGAATGTGCCCAAGTATGCTCTGGAGCAAGGCGGGAGTGTGGCTGCCATTTGCCCACTGCGTCCATCTGCGTCCTGCAGGGTGACCCACCCACCGAACACCTGCATGTGAGAGCGTTAGCTGGCAGCAGGCCCTGCGGCGAGTGGGCTGTAGTGACCCGCCTGGGTCCCCTCGTCCTTCTGTCAGGGGGCTCCTCTTA
>NW_006461897.1:0-233 GCF_000325575.1 Pteropus alecto | reverse complement strand
ATTGCTGGTGGGAATGCAAAATGGTGCAGTCATTTTGGAATACAGTTTGGTAGTGTCTTACAAAGCTAAACACACTCTCACCATACAACCCAGAAACTGTACTCCTTGGTACTTGCCCCAATTGAACTGAAAACTTCAAGAAGTGAATGAATAAACCAATGGAATAGTATTCAGTGATAAAAAGAAATGAGCTCTCATGCCACAAAAAGACATGGAAGAACTTTAAATGCATA
>NW_006461896.1:0-233 GCF_000325575.1 Pteropus alecto | reverse complement strand
TTTTTTTTCAAGAAGTAGAACATAGAGCTGCATAACAGCCTATGTTCAAAATTGCAATTGTGGCCAAAATAGGTGCTGATCCAAACACAAAAATCTTCATATTTTGCAGCTTTGAGTTAAAAGTATCTGCCCTAATGCAACTTGGTTTGCAAATGTTAGTAACGTAAGTCAAACTCCTTGCTTTTTATTATTTTCGTGCTGTTCTTTTCTCACTTTTAGCTCCCAGTGGAGGG
>NW_006461895.1:0-233 GCF_000325575.1 Pteropus alecto | reverse complement strand
GTACTATTTCTTTAAGGAGGTACACCAAATCTCTTCGACTCTCTGTTGTAATAGTAACATCCACTGATAGTCATTTCCTACCTATTAATTTCGTCCAGTTCTTCTGTGTTCATTAGCTAAAATAATTCTCTAAAGAGTAACCTATCCACATAAAATAGTTGGTTAACCAGAGGTCCTGCTCCCATAGTAATGATAAGAGAAAAGTATGTTTCTTTCCTTTACATCACTGGACT
>NW_006461894.1:0-233 GCF_000325575.1 Pteropus alecto | reverse complement strand
CTGAAACCCCAGCAGAGGCTAGTAAGAGTGCTTGTGTGGCCCCAAATCAGGTGCGGTGAGTCCAGTGAGCCCGTTCATCTCTGAGTGAAGCGAGGAGTGGAGGAGCTGCTGAGTCCTGCTGTGGGTCCTGCCCTAGTTTGAGTTGAGCTAGTCCTTTGGGAGAATGTTTTAGGCCAGGAGGACTGGTGTGACACCCCTGGAGTGCTGGCTCTGGACTGGGCACCAGAAAGGGG
>NW_006461893.1:0-233 GCF_000325575.1 Pteropus alecto | reverse complement strand
TTCTAAATGACCCCAAACACTTCTAATAGTAAACACCGAACTACACGTGAGCTCTGCAGACACGGCGGAGAGATGAATAAAAACAAATAAGAGCAGCTCATCTCAGGTCAGGGGCACAGGTGGCTGGAGCCTGTGCCTGGCAGCTCAGGGCACAAGGTGGAGCCACCCACCGCCACCCACACTGGGACAGCGCGGACACGCCATTCACCTCGCGAGCACACCGCTGTGATGGG
>NW_006461892.1:0-233 GCF_000325575.1 Pteropus alecto | reverse complement strand
AGACGGCTCCTTGTCCGTCGCAGTAGTGGCTCCTCTGAAGAACGGAAACCGGCCGTTTTACAGAACGCTCCTCGTTTTGTTTCCCTGTAGTCATCCGTGACCGGCTTCGGGTTATGCGGCCCTGGCGGGAACGCTGATACAGCCGCGTGTCCTTCCCGGTACCTCCGCAGACGGGCCCTCCGTCGGACCTCTTGACCCAGGTTAACTGTCACCTGGCCCAGGTGTTGTTCTTT
>NW_006461891.1:0-233 GCF_000325575.1 Pteropus alecto | reverse complement strand
CCGTGCAGTGGGGCAGCGGTGTAGACACCCGAGGTTGTGGAGCGGTGTAGACGCCCGACGTTTGATGGAGCCGGGAGTTCCAGTGGACACAGGGCCAAAAGGAAGGATAGCCAGTGTGCAACAGCAGCATTTAAACGTGGGGGACGGCCCCGGGCCGGACGGGGAGAGAGAGGAAGGGTGTGCTAGCCGCTCACACCATTTTGGCTCCCTGGACATCAGCAGCAGTGGGTGCA
>NW_006461890.1:0-233 GCF_000325575.1 Pteropus alecto | reverse complement strand
GTGGTGGATGAGCATCAGGAGGGACGCCTCGGCTGTGGAGGTCCCCTCTGAGGAGTGAGGGGTCCCAGCGCCACACCGGGGTCCCCAGCCCAGGGCCCCAGTGCTGGAGAGAGAAGTCCCCACCACCTCTGGCCGTGAAAACCAGCGGGGACGCTGGTTGAGTGACACGAAGGGTGACTGGAGACCCAGGCGTCCTCTTGCCCGCACGGACTCACCGCTGACGACTCGCTCAC
>NW_006461889.1:0-233 GCF_000325575.1 Pteropus alecto | reverse complement strand
GTCCTTACTGTGATGCTTGGAAAATGGTAACTTTCAATGCCACCACGCCTTTCACATTTATCAGGAGGCACAAGTCATTCACCTATAAGCCAAAACCCTCAACGTCCCTCTCTTTTCATTATCGTAGTCATGGAATTTTATTTTATTCAAAGGGTGAATAATCTATCGTTATTCTTATTTATTTTGATGCCCAGATTGTTCCAGATTTGGCCAGTGGGAGCCCCTTCAAACTG
>NW_006461888.1:0-233 GCF_000325575.1 Pteropus alecto | reverse complement strand
GGCGGGGCGGGGCGGGGCGTGCAGAAGGTAGTCAAAGGAGATCTTTTTTCTCTACTCCAAGTGGCTTTCTTTTCCGGTTAAAAAAGTCTAGTTCCACAGAGAAAGAGAAAGAGGAATGTGACAACATGAAACACTTTGCTCTCAAGCAGAAGAAACTTTTGAGATGACGTGAACAGGAGGGAAAAAACCCTTGGCACCTCAGGCAGCTTGGAGGTGAGGCTTCCTCTGTCTTT
>NW_006461887.1:0-233 GCF_000325575.1 Pteropus alecto | reverse complement strand
TTAATTAAGAGCTCAGTCTGCTGGATGGACAGTCACGGGATAAAAAAGACAAGGACGCAAAGTCACCGTGGATCGTGGGGAAAGCCGCATTTCCCTGAAATGCCTATTCATATGATAAATAAAGACAATCCCAGGACGGCAGACAGACAGCCAGCTCCTCCCGGGTGGGACTGGGTGGGGAGAAGGACACGTCCTGCCTCAGCCCAGAGGTGTGTGCAGGCCCCAGGGGCTGG
>NW_006461886.1:0-233 GCF_000325575.1 Pteropus alecto | reverse complement strand
AAGCAAGTAGGTTATGTGGGAAAATAAAAGTAAAAAGAGGGAGGAAAAGGCTGAAGAAAGATAAATACAGGTGAAGCCTGAGGCAGACTTAAGTGTCTGAGTTAGAGATCTGAGGACATTCGCCAAGGGTGTGGCTTAGTGAGATGTAGAACCTAGAAAAGGAGAGGACAATAAGCAAAACTCCTTTGCCTATGCCACTTTTTGTTTTCCCTGGAGGTTTCTAACTAGCCTTT
>NW_006461885.1:0-233 GCF_000325575.1 Pteropus alecto | reverse complement strand
AAGAAAAAATAAAAATGATAAATATATTCACACCAAGTATCAGAGCTCCTCAACAAATGAAGCAAACACTGACAGAAGAAAGAAGAATAGTTGGAGACTGCTATTCCTTATTTAGGAATAAAGAGCACAACCAGACACAAGATCCATAAGGAGATAGAAGACTTAAACAACAGTACATACATTAAATGGATCTAAAGGAGATTTTATATATATATCTACAGCTCTCCATCAAA
>NW_006461884.1:0-233 GCF_000325575.1 Pteropus alecto | reverse complement strand
ACAAGATACAGGCCATACCTGCCCTGAGGTTTCAGGTAGGATGATGAAGAGACAACACCTGGAAAGACCCAGTGTTGTAGGTTCTGGAGACGCACTATTTAAAGAGACAGACAAAACCTTATTATGACAAGAGTTTAGACCGTTCCTCCTTAAATATGATAGATGATAGATAGACGAATAGATAGATACCGATTGTACTCCATACAATGGCTTCAAATAGAATGAGGGAGAAA
>NW_006461883.1:0-233 GCF_000325575.1 Pteropus alecto | reverse complement strand
TCCCATTCTTCCATTAGGTGAAAAATACTATCTTATTCTTGTTTTAATTTTCATTTTTTGAGTTTCTCTACTTTTTTTTCTTTCTTTCTTTCTTTTTTTATTTCTTGGGTTTCTTACAGCTAATTATTCTATGTTCTTTCTGTATCAGAAATGGCTATGAATTATGACATATATTTCTGATTTACTCACTGTATTTGGATGGACAGAAGTATATAAAAATGTTCTAGTATTTC
>NW_006461882.1:0-233 GCF_000325575.1 Pteropus alecto | reverse complement strand
TCTTAGCCTCTGGAGATTAGTAGTAACTTTGGCTATAAAAAAAATATATAGCCAATACTATAAAAAAAATCCTTATTTTCCTTTGCACCTATGGATGGGAAATGCTAAAGCCCAGATATTTGCATGCTCTCCTACTTGTTAATTTAGGATATGGGCTTGGGTGGGACCTGCCTTGGGCAAAGATCCTCTACCATTATAATAGGCTAGATCACCCTCCATTTGCCATATCCCTT
>NW_006461881.1:0-233 GCF_000325575.1 Pteropus alecto | reverse complement strand
CCTTCAACTACCATATATTTGATCCCCTTTACCCTCTACACCCTCTCTCTACCCTCTTATTGTTAAGCCCCTTTATCCTGTCTACCTCACCCCTCCTCACCAACCCTCTACTCTTTGGTAACCACTTGTCCATTGTCCATGGCCCTGAGGGTCTGTTTCTTTGTCCTCTTCCTTTGAGCTTTTAAGTTTATATGCCATATATAAGTAATATCACGTCATTTTCAACTTTTTCT
>NW_006461880.1:0-233 GCF_000325575.1 Pteropus alecto | reverse complement strand
CAACATTTGAAACAGCCATTGTTCCCTAATTCACACATTCACAGAAAGTACGAATTGTTCCAGGATCGAATTTCGCGTAGGAAAACAGTCCACGTGGACAGACGATCTCGCAGCTTCTCGATGTGCGTGGCCCGAGGCGAACTCCTTACTTTCTTTGTCTGTTTCCTCTTCTATAATATGAAGATGATCCTGGAACCTCCCCCGCGCCCCCCAGGAGGTTAACATGATAATGT
>NW_006461879.1:0-233 GCF_000325575.1 Pteropus alecto | reverse complement strand
TCCAGCTGTGCCTGGAAGAGCCCCAGGCCATCCGGCGAGTGGGGGCTGAGGGACCGTGGGGGTCCCCACCTGGAGGGATGGGGCGGCAGGGCCTTCCCACGGGCCCTCACTGTCCTGGGGTGACACGTGGAGCCGCCCTGGGGGGTTTAGCACTGGGCACGTGTTACACGAGGGCGAACAAGCCGGAAGGTGAACAAGAGGCCCCCACAAGCTCAGAACCCAGGCAGCGGGCA
>NW_006461878.1:0-232 GCF_000325575.1 Pteropus alecto | reverse complement strand
TTCCAAATTTTCTTCAGAACTACAGTTATCAGGTCACTACTTAGAATAATACTGCAGTTTATTCAAAATATCTGTAAATCACTTAGCATAAAAGATGAGTACCGAACATTGCTTCTAAACAGAAACTTATGAGGGAAAGCGGCTCTTTCAAAGCCTTTGCTTTAAACATAATTCATCAGAGTGATCTAAATCTGAAGTAAGCATATTTGGATCCCAGCATAAATGCTCCAAA
>NW_006461877.1:0-233 GCF_000325575.1 Pteropus alecto | reverse complement strand
GGAGAAGCACCAGGGGAATCTGAGAAAAATGCTACCAAAACTGTTACTACCATGAACAGGGACTGAACCTGAGGATAGTGAATGCGATTAAGTATCTACAAGGGGGAGGGGGGAGGGAAAGCCTTGTTTTTGCTTTATAGAAAGTAAGAATCTAAGAGGCTTAGATGCCAACTCCTGGAAACCAAAAGAAAAGTGCCATCTTTGCAGCAAATCTTTATATAATAAATCTTTCT
>NW_006461876.1:0-233 GCF_000325575.1 Pteropus alecto | reverse complement strand
AAAAGTGATACTTTACCTGTAGAGGATAAACAATTGAGTATCAGAGTGTTTCTCACCAAGAAAAAAGAATTTTAAAAAAACGAGGATAGTTTAAGGGTCCTCTGGGACAACTGTACAACATTCACATCATAGGGTATTAGAAGGAGAAAAGAGAGCGCAAGGAATTGAAAGATTATTTGAAGAAATAATGATGAAAACTATCTCTGACCTGGTGAAGGAAATAGACATACAAG
>NW_006461875.1:0-233 GCF_000325575.1 Pteropus alecto | reverse complement strand
GTATGGGGCAGCAGCTAGACGCGCTCTCTGCAGCCGTGTGCTGCCTTCGCCAGAGCATTTTTCATAATAATGATACGGGGCGGGGGAAGATGCTGCCTTTATTTTAGAGAGGAAGCTTAAGTTACCGCGAACGTCTTCGCGCATTTGATCGTGCACCGCGGGGTCTCCGCACCCCGCCCCTCGCCCGTTCTGTCACATGGCCTCGGTCATGACTTCTCCTCGCTCGGTTTTGA
>NW_006461874.1:0-233 GCF_000325575.1 Pteropus alecto | reverse complement strand
GCTCAGTGAATTTTGATATAGTGGACATTCATATCATACTTTGTGCAGTATCTGTTCAATTCTTTTGCACATATTTTATTAGACTGTTTTTCTATTATTGAGTTGAAGAAATTTGTCTATTTGCCAGTCTTTGTCAGATAAACATATACTTCCCCCCAATATGTAGCTTTCTTGTTAATTTTTTAACAGTATCTATCTATTTATGAATTTGTGTGCAGAATTTTTAATAAAGT
>NW_006461873.1:0-233 GCF_000325575.1 Pteropus alecto | reverse complement strand
TACCCATATGTGAGGCCTGAAGATTTCCCAGAGGCGGGGCACGTGGGGTCAGGCCCTGGGGGAGGAACGGAGAGAGCAGCAGGGTCCAGGGGGGCTGAGGTGTTACACCCATGTCGCCTTTCACACGGGCATCTCCACTCGACGGGCTGCAGGCCAGGCTGCAGCAAATGCAGCGTGCCGAGCGCCTTCACGCAAGTGGAGAGGGTCGCCATGCGCAGGTCGGCCCTGCGTGC
>NW_006461872.1:0-233 GCF_000325575.1 Pteropus alecto | reverse complement strand
CCTCCTTCAAGTGGCTGAATTGGAAAGTGGAATAGCCAACGCTAGGTCGAGTGTGTATCTGACCATTTTCATAGTTTGCACATACAAGCTACACAGAACATAACGTGAGCTAACTAAAGGATGATGCCCATGGATTAAAGCTAGCTCCCCCCATCCCCTGCGCTGAAATGTTCCACAGTCCTGGACAGAAGGTATCACGCCATCCTTGGTAATTAGCCATGGAGGACTGTTTT
>NW_006461871.1:0-233 GCF_000325575.1 Pteropus alecto | reverse complement strand
ATATAATTTTATATGGAACATTGTGGAGGGAGAGGAGTAGAAGACAAGGTCTGAGGGAAAGAATGGAATGACATCTCGCAGCTTGTTATGGGCTTAATGTTTGTGTCTCCTGCAAATTTACTTGTTGAAACAGTGCCCCCAATGTGATGGTATTTGGAGGTGGGGCCCTTAGGAAGTAATTAGGTTTATATTAGGTCATGGTGGTAGGACTCTTATGATGGGATTAGTGCCCT
>NW_006461870.1:0-233 GCF_000325575.1 Pteropus alecto | reverse complement strand
GTTTAGATTAGGTTAGTGTTAGGGTTACCGTTAAGGATCAGTTTAGGTTTAGATTAGGGATATGATTAGTTATAGGGTTAGCGTTAGATTTAAATAGGCTTATGATTAGCTTTAGTTTTAGGGTTAGGGTCTGGTTTAGTGTTAGTGTTAGAGTTACTGTTCAGGTTAAGTTAGAGTTAGGGTGATCATTAGAGTTCGTGTTAGGTTTAGTTTAGGGTTAGTTTTATGGTTAG
>NW_006461869.1:0-233 GCF_000325575.1 Pteropus alecto | reverse complement strand
CTCCTGGGTGCTGCAGGATGCGGTGGGGGGCTCAAGGGCAGAGACCCAGGAGGGGTGGGGGGCCGAGGAGTTAAAGGAGACCGAGCCTGTGTCCCTGGTGCATTAGAGGTCATCCTGCCAAAGGCGCCGGAGACCAGGGCCACCGCTGGGCACAGCTGCAGCCTGTCCTTCAGCCTCTGCAACAGGAGCTCGACTGCCCCCCCCCACATCCATCTCTGGGGTCTTCGCTGGAT
>NW_006461868.1:0-233 GCF_000325575.1 Pteropus alecto | reverse complement strand
CCGGATCGCTGCCCACGGCCCACAGTGTCGGTTCCGTGCTGGCACGGAAAGCCGAGGGTCCCCGGGTCCCCAGAGCTGTCGTGAGCCCGGCTCCGTCGCGGCCCTGAACACTCACAGGTCAGACACTGTGTCTCCCCTGCAGAAGGGGTTCCCTCCCTTCCACCCGCCCCCGTCCCTCCCCTCACCCCTCCCCTCCCCGCAGGAGCCTCCGCCAAACACCCCCACTTCTCCAC
>NW_006461867.1:0-233 GCF_000325575.1 Pteropus alecto | reverse complement strand
TCCCCATTTTGGCTGCCTTCCTATGTTTGTTTCTACATATTAGATGGAGCTGCTATGTCCTCCAGTCTTGGTAGACTGGCCTTATAGTCGGTGTCCCATGGGGATCCAGTGGCAGTTTCCCTGGTCACCTGAGCTGGATGCTCTAGGTGTGTCCTTTGTGTAGATTGTGTTTGCCTTTCTTTTGTAAATGAGCCTCGTTTGCTGTTTGCACATGAATGGGAGGGACTGACCTT
>NW_006461866.1:0-233 GCF_000325575.1 Pteropus alecto | reverse complement strand
CGAGACCCCTCCCTCTGCTGTCGCCCTCTGGGGGGGCCCAGCCACCACCTCGCCCGATCCCCGCACCGCCCTGCACCTCTGCTAGACCCTGGTCTCTCCCACTGTGTCCTACTCCCAGCACCCTGGGGCCCCCCTGCGTTTCGTTAGGGCCTCGTCAAGGCTTAGAGGACGCGGTAGGGGGTGGCCCGGCCTGGGCGGAGGCGGACAGCAGCTCGGGGAGCAAACCCCGTGAG
>NW_006461865.1:0-233 GCF_000325575.1 Pteropus alecto | reverse complement strand
CCTTAGAGGACACTGGGAAGAAGTCTAAGCGCGGGAGAAGTGCGTGGTGTCTGAGCTGCGGGCACCTGAGAGCCGGGCCCGCCAGGGCGAGAGGGCGGTGGGTCCTGCTCGGCCAGGAGGGCGCCTGGGTCAGGGCTCTGAGCCTCTCGGGCGCCATGCGGCAGCGGCTCGCAGTCGAGAAACGACCGCCCCTGTCAACGGCCACGGACCTGACTCCTCAGCGACACACGCTG
>NW_006461864.1:0-233 GCF_000325575.1 Pteropus alecto | reverse complement strand
GGTGGGTGGGAGGCCCGGCGGCCTCTGGGGACCGGCGGGCACGGTCGCAGGAACCAGACGGCGGCAGAGTGCGGGAGGGAGGAGCCCGGGCATGCTGCCCGACGTCGCAGAGCCTGGGGGACCAAGGACACTCCACGGGACAGGGCCCCCGTCTCGCCAGCTCTCTGCAGCAGGGGTGCAAAGCATAGCCGAGCCTCTCAGAGCCCGGGCCTAGGGTGCAGCCAACTCAGCGC
>NW_006461863.1:0-233 GCF_000325575.1 Pteropus alecto | reverse complement strand
CTCTCTCAGGTTGCCATTTGTCTTTTGATTTTTCTGATGGAGCTTTGTTACTGTCATTGTTATTACAGAAATGTTTAAAAAGTTTTGTGAAATCAAATTTGTAAATCTTTACTGTTTTGGCTTTTGGCTTTTGGGACAACCTAGTATAAAAATGGGCAAAAGGAGTTGAAAACACATTTCACAAAAGAAGGTATCCACGTTTTGGTGAGGAGAATGAACATAGCCTGAGAATG
>NW_006461862.1:0-233 GCF_000325575.1 Pteropus alecto | reverse complement strand
ACAGGACGTGAAGATTTTTCTCAGGCGTGCTTTTCTGGTCCTTTTGAATTTGGGGTCACATGTGACCAAAATCATGTAGTAACAGGATCCAAAGTTGAACCTCCGCGACCCCAAAGCTTGCCCTTCCCCCCCAGTCCCATACTGCTCCCCTGTCAGGCATCCCGGGGGACAGTGTGTTCACCGCGGTGAGAGACGAGGACCGGGATTTCCACGGGGACGTGCGTTTGGGCGCC
>NW_006461861.1:0-233 GCF_000325575.1 Pteropus alecto | reverse complement strand
GTCTTGTTACTCAGAGATTCCCCCGTAAGCCTTGCAAACACCGCCCGACAGCTCCCTGGCCCACAAACTTCGCCCCGTCTCGGTTCCATCGTCGGCGACCTGGGATTACTAGACTTCACCACACACTCGTGTCTGTTCTACATCTTAAAAAAATCAGGGAGTCCTTGAGCTGCAGAATGATCCGGGGCACATCCCTTTCACCGTCAGCGAGGTCTGCACGGCCTTTCTTCACG
>NW_006461860.1:0-233 GCF_000325575.1 Pteropus alecto | reverse complement strand
GGCAGAGGTTCTGGGGCTGAGCCACCTAGGCCCTAGGCCTGCCTCTGTTCCTTACCGCTTGCTGTGTGAGCTCCTGAGAGTTACTTACCCTCTCTGGGTCTCAGCTTCCTCCTCTGTAAGGCAATAAGAGCCCTGCTTCACTAGACTGTGGTGAGCATAAAACGCTATCTTGTGCACATACGGCTCTGCTCAGTGGAACATTCAGGCCCACCACTGGTGGCCCCATGACAAAG
>NW_006461859.1:0-233 GCF_000325575.1 Pteropus alecto | reverse complement strand
TCGAAGCAGTATGGTGTTGATATAAAGACAAACACATAGATCAGTGGAACAGGGAGCCTCCAAATTAACCTACACATATGTGGTCAATTAACTTATATTAAAAAAGGCAAGAATATACGAGGAGAAAAGGACAGCTTCCTCAAGAAGTGTCGGGAAAACTAGACAGCTACATGCAAAAAAATGAAATGGAACCTCTATCTTATACCACATGTGAAAAATCAACTCAAAATGGG
>NW_006461858.1:0-233 GCF_000325575.1 Pteropus alecto | reverse complement strand
AGTGGAGGTCTGGATCCAGGCACAGCTTCTGCTCAACTCAGCACTTGGATAGGTGGGAGACAGTAGCAGAATTTGAAGCTTCAAAGAAATTATCAAGCCGGCAGCTTCCCTTCGGAAGATAATGTTTGAAGAAATTGAGGAAAGCCATTACAACAATGTCCCTGGGTCCTTTTTAATGTGCCCAAGAGAAAAATGCCGTTAACAATGTACTAATGCCCTGAAGCAGGAGGATT
>NW_006461857.1:0-233 GCF_000325575.1 Pteropus alecto | reverse complement strand
GTCTGTTCAGATATTTTGTCCATTTTTAAATTGGTCTGTTTACCTTTTTATTATTGAATTGCAAGAGTTCTTCAAATATTCTGAACACAAGTATAAGTCCCTCATCAGATTATGATTTGCTAATATTTTCTACCTTTTTGTAAGTTGTTTCGTCGCATTTTTATAGTGTTATTTGAAGCACAAACATTTAAAGTTTTAATATAATCCAGTTTGTTTGTTTGTTTTGTTGCTAG
>NW_006461856.1:0-233 GCF_000325575.1 Pteropus alecto | reverse complement strand
ACACTTCCTATCCAGGAACAGAAAGCTTTTAAAGTGCCTTCAGACTCAGGCATTCCCCTTATGGCTCAGGCTCTTGTGTCCTAGTTATACGAGTGGCACCTCTCCCAAGGTAATGAAGATATTCACATGAGCTTTCCTTTCTTACCCGTGATCTTTACCTCATAGGAATTTTCCTTCTTAATAAACAATGTTATTTTTATTACAACCAAAAAAACAATCAGTCTCCTCGTCTG
>NW_006461855.1:0-233 GCF_000325575.1 Pteropus alecto | reverse complement strand
TTCTTCCCTATCAGTGGGGTATGGGTCCCCATTCCTACATTATGCAATTCTCAACATGTGGGACCTCTACTTAGATGCATAGACAGTGGTGGAAAAAGTCTAGTCGAAAGGCCTCCAACTGGTCCCGCTTTGTGAAATAAGCGTACTATTTTCTACCCAGGCTGCCACATGGGTCTCTTGTCAGGATCATCTGAGATAATGTGTAGGAACACCTAAAAGTGCTTTGCAAATCC
>NW_006461854.1:0-233 GCF_000325575.1 Pteropus alecto | reverse complement strand
GGAGGGGGGAAAATTCATAGTTTATTGACCAAAAATGTGGGAGAATGATTATAATTTAACTTTTCAAGTGCTTTTGAACAGAAACTTAGAATTCTTCAGGTAATATTCTTGCATAAGACCCTGGTTTTTTCTTTTCTCTTCTCTCTTCAAGTTTATAATTTTGCAACATTCACACACACACATACGAATCATCAACTATGAACCAGCACTTCAATGGCTCTGGATGTGAGGGT
>NW_006461853.1:0-232 GCF_000325575.1 Pteropus alecto | reverse complement strand
CCCTGTGGGTTGGGAGTTGGAGGCTGTGGCTCAACCTTGGTTTTGCCACTGCAGCAAGTAAAAATCAACTGTTGTTTCTCTGCTGTTGGCTCCTCTGCTGTCTGCACTGATGACCGAGCCCTGCTGCCGGCCGTGTGGAGCTCACAGCACTCCCAGGCTGCCTGTTCAAGGAACTCACAGCAACTTCTCATCTCCCTCTCTTCCTACAGGGAGCTCCAGAGGCTGTGAGAGG
>NW_006461852.1:0-233 GCF_000325575.1 Pteropus alecto | reverse complement strand
CTTTCCTTTCTCTACTGTTGTACTGTTTTTCTTTGGTTTGGGAATTGGTGGCCTCATAAAATAAGTTTGAGAACCTTCATTTCTCTTGAATCTTTTTGGAATAGTTTGAGAATATGTGTTACTTTTCTGAATGTTTGGTAAAATTCACCCATGAACCGTCTGGTCAAGGGCTTTTGTTTATTGGGAGTTTTTTTTTATTATTGATTTAATTTTGTTAGTTATAATCGGTCACT
>NW_006461851.1:0-233 GCF_000325575.1 Pteropus alecto | reverse complement strand
ATTTACGGATGTGGCCCACCGTTCCTGTTACCTCATGCTTGGAATCACGGGGACAAGCGGTGACAGCAGAGAGACAGTTTGGAGGAGCCAGTTTGACGCTTGTCCCGAGGGATGGTGAGGCTGGCAGTGTGTATGGAACAGGGTGTCGAGGCCACACGTGGGCACCCAGGCTCCCTGCGGCCATCAGGTCCCGTCCACTAGTCCTCAGAGCTTGAACTCAGGACAGGTGGCTC
>NW_006461850.1:0-233 GCF_000325575.1 Pteropus alecto | reverse complement strand
TTTACAAACATTTTTAATGACTGCACAAGTCCTTTTTATTTTATCATTACTCTGATGTTGGATACTTAGGTTGTTTTTCTTTAGATCTGCACTGTCCAACACAGAACTCACAGGCCACAGGCGGCTATTTAAATTAAAATTAAAATTAAACTATATTGAAATTTTTCTTTCTCAGTTACACTAATCCATGTGTCAATATTGAAAATATCCTCCCTCCATAATAAAAAAAAAAA
>NW_006461849.1:0-233 GCF_000325575.1 Pteropus alecto | reverse complement strand
TTTATATAGTTTATGAAACAATACCCCTGATTGCTTTTTCTCTCCTCTAGCTCTTCACCTATCCATTACATTAATGTTAACTGCATTTCCTATATTGTGCTCCCCATCCCTATGTCACTATTTATCAACTATTAATTTGTACTTCTTTAACTTCTCACCCCTTTCTCACAGCCCCTCAACCCCCTCCTCTCTGACCGCCACCAGATTGTCTTCTATATTTGTGAGTCTGTTTT
>NW_006461848.1:0-233 GCF_000325575.1 Pteropus alecto | reverse complement strand
GGACAGGAGCATGTTTTTCACTTTCTAAACTCTTTCTACTGTTAATTTCTCTGCCACCTTAATCGCCTCTCAAAGACATTTTTAACCTGGAGTCTACAGATAACTAAGTTGTCCATGCGTAGGTTTCAAGAGGTCTCGAATTCTCAGAAAGTAAATATGAGTGTGTATGTCGGTGTGAAAATTTTTTTTTTCAGGCGTGGGTCCATGGTTTTCATCAGATTCTTGAGGTGTTC
>NW_006461847.1:0-232 GCF_000325575.1 Pteropus alecto | reverse complement strand
TGTGACCCTTGACCCCACGGCCAAGTTCTTTATGGACGCTTGATAAATGGTTATTGTAGGTTTTCCTGATTGAATTGTGAATGCTGTTCCCTGAGCGACTGTGATGTGGATGACACTGTTGACCATATGCTACCCCTCTGAAGCTTTCTAAATCAGAATCTGTACCACCTGAAGGTACATCACTCTTACAAGTTCTACACCCTGCCCAAACGTGGCAGGTCAATTTTGGGGT
>NW_006461846.1:0-232 GCF_000325575.1 Pteropus alecto | reverse complement strand
TGAGACCCAGAAAGGGTGGGAGCAAGAGCATCACCCGGAGGAGGGGGTGAGAGTCATCCTTCCCTGTCCCTGGCACATGTAAACCCTCCACCAGACACACATCACTCCATAAAAGCCCCAACACAATATCTCAGGAAAATATTGAACTGCTGGTGCCAGTTTGTGTTTCAAGTGGCATCTCTGTAGTTTTCCATCCATTTTTGGCAAGGCTGTTGTCCTGCCCTGCACTGCC
>NW_006461845.1:0-232 GCF_000325575.1 Pteropus alecto | reverse complement strand
TGAATGGATAAGAAAACAAGACCCTACATATGCTGACTGTGAGAGACTCACTTCAGATGAAAGACACATACAGATTGACAGTAGAGGAATGGAAAAGGATACTTCAAAAAACAATGAAGACAAGCAAAAAAGTTGGGATAGCAATATTTATACCAGACAAAATAAAACAAAGACTATAAAAAGAGACAAAGAAGAATCCAGTAATTCCACTTCTGGATATTTATTTGAAGAA
>NW_006461844.1:0-232 GCF_000325575.1 Pteropus alecto | reverse complement strand
TCCATTGGGAGTGGACATGAGTGCAGGGGCATCCACGGGCTTTCATGCTGGGAGCGACTTCTGCTTTCCTAGCTATTTCTTTACACTCTGGACCTTGGGTAGTCCTGGGTCTCCCACTTTCCCTTGACCACCAACCCTCCCTCAGCCGAGCCCCACCCGTTCTTCTGGAGCTCCCAGTGGCCATACTGCACAGGAAAGGTCAGAGAGAAAATCGAGGTGCTTTGGGTGTGAG
>NW_006461843.1:0-232 GCF_000325575.1 Pteropus alecto | reverse complement strand
TTTTGATTGACATTTCTCTTATGATGAAAGATATTAAGCATCTTTCCATGTACCTGTTTGCCATTTGTATGTCTTGGGTAAAATGTTTATTCAGATATTCTGGGTTTGTTTGTTTTTTTTAATTCAGATTGTTTTTGGCTATTAAGTTGTATGAGGGGTTTTTTGTTTTGTTTTGTTTTTTAATTTTGGATATTAATCTTTATTCATATATATGATTCACAAGTATTTCCTT
>NW_006461842.1:0-232 GCF_000325575.1 Pteropus alecto | reverse complement strand
GAAAAAGTTAATGATCCTTACTATAGAATTATCTCCTATAATCAATAATAAAAAACACTAAAAATAAAAATGTGCAAAATACATGAATTATATAAAGACATAATATAGATGGCCAATGAACATACTTTTAAATATTTATACTAATCCTCAAAGAAGTACAAAGGAATGAGAAACTACTTTTTGAAAATTATTTTTTGTTTCAATTACAGTTGACATACAATATTACATTAGT
>NW_006461841.1:0-232 GCF_000325575.1 Pteropus alecto | reverse complement strand
CTAGACATCTCAGTAATAAATCTGAGTCCTCAGGCCCCTTTCGAGCCGATCCGATGACAGATGCCGGCACTAAACGAACAGCCCCTCGTCTCCGGATCCGCAGAGTTTACCTGCTCATCTGAGGCCAACGCACGATGAGGAGGAAGATGGAAGAGGCAGGTGAGAAATGGTGATCGATCAGACGCCACGAGCTTCCAGGCCCACGCGTCCTCTACGCGGGGAGACCAGACTT
>NW_006461840.1:0-232 GCF_000325575.1 Pteropus alecto | reverse complement strand
TCCATAGAGTTCAGGTGCACCATATTCTTGGTAGGCGGATGTAATCACCAACCTGGAAGCTCTCCAAACTTTATATTTTAGAGATTGTTATGGACGCTTCATCACATACGTATGATCAATTATTAACTCTGTTTTCAGCTATTTTCCCGTTCCAGAGACTGGGGTATAGAAATGAAGGCTTAAAGCTTCTAAATCACGACTTGTTCTTTCTGTAACCAGCACCCATCCTGAA
>NW_006461839.1:0-232 GCF_000325575.1 Pteropus alecto | reverse complement strand
GGCCCGTGAAACAAAAACATAACGGTACCTGGGCTGGAATTTGAGCAAAGGGGATCAGATATTCTCTCCTGCACAGATTGCACGTAGGAGGGGTCTCCAACCCACGGCTGGTGGAGATATTTCATTCCTAGACAAGAACCTAAAATTAACCCTCGTGGAAAGGCTAGCACTGTTCCTATTAAAATTATTATGACGGACACACGCGACAGCAGGAAGACACTCTGGCTGCCCC
>NW_006461838.1:0-232 GCF_000325575.1 Pteropus alecto | reverse complement strand
TGGGTGTCCAGTTGTTCCACTATCATTTGTTAAAAGATTATCTTTTCTCCATGTTATTGCCTTTGCTCTTTTGTCATATATCAATTGAATGCATATATATATATATGCATTATATATATATAATGCATATATATATATATGCATTCAATTGATATATGACAAAAGAGCAAAGGCAATAACATGGAGAAAAGATAATCTTTTAACAAATGATAGTGGAACAACTGGACACCCA
>NW_006461837.1:0-232 GCF_000325575.1 Pteropus alecto | reverse complement strand
GCGTTTGAAAAGTCACTGACAAGCAGAACTAAGCCTGGACGTTCCCAGGCCTTCCCATTACTAAATGTCGATCAGAAATCCACTTCAGATCAACTGGAAATAGACAGCTGAGCCGAGAGGGTGCCAGAGTCGGCAGCCTCGATCCAGTAAGAGTAACGGGTCATCGGACAGAGGACGGGAGGTTGAATGAATGGCATCTGGAAGGCTGGCGGGCCCACAGCCTGTTTTTGTT
>NW_006461836.1:0-232 GCF_000325575.1 Pteropus alecto | reverse complement strand
TTTAATATTATGATAGATGATAAATTATGTCAGGGTTAGTTTTTGTTTGTATTAATGAACTAAGAAATGTTATTTATAGGTAAAATTATTTTCACGCCAGTTATTAATTATGACAAATGTAAACTCCATGTCCACACACTATATAAAACAATTGCTACTCTTTTGCCTTAATGATTGTTGTGGATTACAAATATTTGTAGGACCCAGAGAGTTCCTGCTTGCAACATTATTG
>NW_006461835.1:0-232 GCF_000325575.1 Pteropus alecto | reverse complement strand
AGTTCATTATATATTCTGGAAACAAGTCCTTTATGAGATATATGTTTTGCAGATATTTTCTCCCATTCCGTGGCTTTTTGGTTCATTACCTTAGAGTCCTCGGCAGAGCAGAAGTTTTTAATTTTGATGCAGTACTATTCATTTTTTCTTTTACATATCCTGATTTTGCTATTGTGTATAAGAACTCTGCCTAACTCAAGGCCTCAAAGATTTTTCTCCTGTATTCTAGAAT
>NW_006461834.1:0-232 GCF_000325575.1 Pteropus alecto | reverse complement strand
TAGCTTGGTATATGTGAAGCACATGGTAACCACAAACAAAAAATCGACAAGAGATATACAAGAAATAAAGAGAAAGGATTCCAAACACAACGCTACAGAGAATCATCAACATACAAGATGAGAGAGAGCATGAGACTCAGAAAAGAACTGAGAACTACAACAACAACCAGAAAACAAGTAATAAAATGGCAATAACTACATCCCTATCGATAATTCCTTTAAATGTAAATGG
>NW_006461833.1:0-232 GCF_000325575.1 Pteropus alecto | reverse complement strand
TGTCCTGAACAAGTAAGGTATACATAATATTGGTACCATTACGGACGATGAATTGATGTATATAGCAAGTGACCTATCTTAGACTTTAAGTGAGAGTAAAGATTTTATAAACAATAATCACTTCAAGTTATCTTTTCATGTATTTACCTCTTTTCCACTTACTAACTTTGCTTCCCTATCACTAGGTCTTTGCACCACCTCTTCCTGCGACCGGAAATGTTGTCTCATAGTA
>NW_006461832.1:0-232 GCF_000325575.1 Pteropus alecto | reverse complement strand
GAAAACAGTATGGAGGGTCCTCAAAAAATTAAGAAGAGAGCTACAATATGATCCAGCAATTTCTCTTCTGGGTATCTACTCCCCAAATTTGAAAATACTTATTTGTAAAGATGTATGTACCCCGTGTTCATTGTAGCATTGTGCACAATATCCAAGACATGGAAACAACCTAAATGTACTTGAACAGATAATTGGATAAAAAGATGTAGTACATATATACAATAGAATGCTA
>NW_006461831.1:0-232 GCF_000325575.1 Pteropus alecto | reverse complement strand
CAGTCGCATGGAGAGGGGGTGTCCTCAGCCTCACCGAGCTGCCCCCTGGTTTAAGCCGGTTGATGGCTTGTTTGGTTTTGAAGGAAAAGAATAAAATAAGCAACATGATGGAAATACCGAGATTATGCCATTGAATATTTTAGGAGGGCATATTAAAATATGTAATATTTTAATGTTACATTTTAAACCTATAGTTGTAGTTTTTAAAACCCTAACGAGTAGGTCTGTTTCT
>NW_006461830.1:0-232 GCF_000325575.1 Pteropus alecto | reverse complement strand
TGTTAACATTTATCCTGTTTAGTTGATAAGTTAAATGAGATACAAGAATATTTTTCACTTTTACATATATAATAATTCCAATAAGGAATTTATGAGCTTAAGTCTCCATCTATTTCCAGCAAACTAAATAAAAGCAAAATTTAAGAGCAGAACACAGATTTATATATCAGAAGTTTCAAATTGAATGTTTTTTTTCTGTGACCTTGATAATGATCAAATATTCAATAATGGA
>NW_006461829.1:0-232 GCF_000325575.1 Pteropus alecto | reverse complement strand
TTTTTTTTTGGTGGTAAATATATGTAACATAAAAGATTACAATTTCAATTATTGTTAAGTATATAATTCTGAGGCATTAAGTACATTTACAGTGTTTTGCAATCATCACCGGTATCTACTTCCAGAACTTTTTCATCATCCCAAACAGAAACTAAAGCCGTTCAGTGATAACCGCCCAGTCCCTCGCCTGCCAGTCCCTGATAGCCACCATTCTACTTTCTGTCTCTGAATG
>NW_006461828.1:0-232 GCF_000325575.1 Pteropus alecto | reverse complement strand
AAGGAAGGAAGGAAGGAAGGAAGGAAGGAAACAGCACATTCCCAGATAGAATTTCTGTCAATAAAATTTCATAAGGTATTTTTTGAACGTAACACTTTAGTCTGAAATAATAACACTAAGATTTTAGTTTCACAAATCAAAGGCAGTTGTAACATCACTGTATTCCTCTCTGGGGTGAGCATGGTGTCAGGCTTTTTGGGGGGCTGGGGAAGGACACAGACACACCTTCACC
>NW_006461827.1:0-232 GCF_000325575.1 Pteropus alecto | reverse complement strand
ACATACGTGATCTCATTTACTTTTCCAAATATCTTGATGTAGGCACTGTTATCATCCATCTTTTATGATAGGGAAACTGAGTCACGGAGAGGGTAAGAAGTTCTCCCAAAAACACATTGCAAGAGGTGGAGTCCAGACCCTAGCAGAGATGGTCAAACTCCCAACCAGCGAGCACGGCGGCCTCAACTACACGGGCATCGATGTTGCTGGGGCCTGGACGACATCGGACAAC
>NW_006461826.1:0-232 GCF_000325575.1 Pteropus alecto | reverse complement strand
AGAAATAGGACCCCTGTGTTCAAATCCTGACTCAATACTGCCGAGTCCGTATATAGTGAGCCTTATATAAGCATTGTCATTTTTTATATTACTATTATAAAATGTATATTTGTATACTGGATTATGATGTAAAATACTGCCTCTGAAACTAGGCTGGCAAACAATGACTCGAGACATGTAATAGTTAATAACAACACGTAGCATTATTGAGTACTTACTGAGGACCCCATGC
>NW_006461825.1:0-232 GCF_000325575.1 Pteropus alecto | reverse complement strand
GCTGGGCCCTTGTACATGAAATTTTGAGCAGAATAGGCAAAAGACCTTATCGCAATACCAACAACCTAGATCCTTTGACGGAAACAAATATGCAGTGCATGGCCCACAGACCAATGCTGTCTGCTCTTACACAAAAGGAGGAGACCTCTGTTTACGGTAACAGTACTGTCTTTCTTTCAAACGATATGGACTGGGGGCACGGGCCCATGACACAAAGCCAGTCTCTTCCTAA
>NW_006461824.1:0-232 GCF_000325575.1 Pteropus alecto | reverse complement strand
GTGGGCAAGCAAGAGGGGAGTCCAGAAAAGCTCCTGGGAAGCTGCAGACTGGAGTTGGCAGTGAGATGGGAAATGCTGCAGGAAGAGCTGGTCGGCAAAGATGCCGGAGCGGGGAGATTCAGAGCTCTGTCTGGACTCGTTAAACTTGAGATGATGAGTAAAAATCCAAATGATGGATGTTTAAAAGACAAGTTTTGTGTTTCGGTGACATGGGACTGTGAGTATGGTCGGA
>NW_006461823.1:0-232 GCF_000325575.1 Pteropus alecto | reverse complement strand
CTAACCCCAGCAATTAGACCCAACATCTTCAAAAAAGTGTGCTTCTTGGTGCTGTAATGCCACCTAAAGTGGGGAGCTTATGGAGTGATTTTAAAATATAAGTGTGCATGGACCTGTATCTATATATCTACATCTATATCCACTTTCGGAGATCTCAACCTACGGAAGGAGGCTAGAGATGATCTATATTTCAGTCGGCATCTGAACACAATCCCTCCCTGTGCTGGGGAAT
>NW_006461822.1:0-232 GCF_000325575.1 Pteropus alecto | reverse complement strand
AGAGCATCATGGACGGGTAAGCTGAGGGCCAAAGATTCTGACCTTCTGCCTTTCATAGTTGCTGGCTTGGGACCAACACAAAACTATCTGCTGCTGCCAATAAACAGAGCTGGCTTGGGAGATAAGGACTTTCATCCTTCACAATGTCGAATAAGTCTCTGTACTTCCCTTCTCTGTGTGTTGTGCATTAACCTGCGTGGGTACCTGATTGGCTTATCTGAGAAGGTTCCAC
>NW_006461821.1:0-232 GCF_000325575.1 Pteropus alecto | reverse complement strand
CGGGCACGGCCCTGGAGGAGGGTGGCAGGCCTGTGTCACAGGTCCTGCGCAGCCTAGGGCTCCGGGCCCGGCTGGCTCAGCCTCCCACAGGTGACTGACGCACACACCTCACCGTTAGCTCGTCACAGCTAATGTCGCCCCTCTCCCTTTTGGGTGGCTTCTACCCTTTACTGGAAGAAAATATTTTGGTCTTTTATGCACCTTCCCACCTCGACCGTCCCTCTCCCTCTCA
>NW_006461820.1:0-232 GCF_000325575.1 Pteropus alecto | reverse complement strand
GTGAAAAATCAGAAAATAATTATCAAGGCAACTAAGTGGTATTCAAATGGAGATGTCCTATGTGAATTATGATTCCCTCTTTTAAGGTAACAAGTTGTCTCTGGTTTTAGAAATACCTTTCAATATATTAAGCTGCTTTTCCAATTGATTACATGTCATTTTAGCTATGACCAGTCGCCTAATTTAATGCAAGTATAAGGAGAGGCAAAATATGATCAAGATCAATTTTTTT
>NW_006461819.1:0-232 GCF_000325575.1 Pteropus alecto | reverse complement strand
GAAGTACAAATTGCCAGTTATAAAAATAGTCACTGGGAGCCGGTCAAGATGGCGGAGCAGAGAAGCGTGGTGCCCGCCTCCTCACACGATGACATCAAAATTACAGCTAACCTACAGAACGACCGTCATTGAGAATCACTCAAAATCTGGCTGAACAGAAGTCCTACAACTGGGGACTTACCGAAGAGGCCATATTGAGACTGGTACGAGGGGCGGAGACACGGAACAGGCG
>NW_006461818.1:0-232 GCF_000325575.1 Pteropus alecto | reverse complement strand
CAAGTCCTTCAGATTTCAGGTTCACCTGTTCCTCCAGAAACATTTACATGTCTTACTTGATACAGCTGTGAATTTCTCACCAAGAACATCTGCCCTTCCTCCCTGCGGGACCATGATTTGCGAGGTCAAGGATTTCACACACTATCGCATTGGCTCGATAGGCTATCCCTGAGCCAGCCATGGGAATCTGCAGTGACGTCCGGGTTTGCCCACTTAGTTAAAGGTCTTTTAT
>NW_006461817.1:0-232 GCF_000325575.1 Pteropus alecto | reverse complement strand
TGAAAGTCTAATGGCTGAAGTTAAGACTTAATGGACGCGGGTAAGGGAGTTGGTTAGTCACGATAATGAGAATCTTGTCTGGGAAACCGTGCGTCCACTGCTGTGCTCGTGATGGCTTTGCCGACACTCAAAGCCTAGACGCTGAAACTTCTCTCTCTGTCACTCTTCACCTCTTTACTTCCATGGCTGAGCACACTCATCTTCATTTGTCAGCTGTGCTGATATTTTCAAT
>NW_006461816.1:0-232 GCF_000325575.1 Pteropus alecto | reverse complement strand
CGGCCTCTGCCCTTCGTGGCCGTCACACTCTCTTTTGCTGTTTTACTCTCTTTATTCTGTTTCCTCTGGGCCAGCGATGTGTTAGGGTGGACTATACAAAACTGTCGTTTCTTTTAAGTCAAAGACAGTCACACAAATATCAGCCATTTCACATGGGCTGACTCAGTCTGAGGACTCCTTAAGACTTCAGTGGACAGTAAGCTGTTCTCTCATTATGTCCCAAAGGAAAATC
>NW_006461815.1:0-232 GCF_000325575.1 Pteropus alecto | reverse complement strand
ATCAAGGTACACCCAGAGCAGCAGAACCTCAGGACCGGCCAGAAGCTCAGAGGCTGACGACAGAAGCCTCAGAATCAGGGAGAAGGGTCGCAAATGGCTTGAAAATCCCGTCTGCTGGCTGGGCCTCCCAGGGCCCCTGCTCGGACCGCCGAGTTCTCACGAGCGCCTCCAGCGGGCCCCGTGGTCACTGCGGCACGCCCCCCAGCCTGCCTTCCTGGGGTCACACCCATGC
>NW_006461814.1:0-232 GCF_000325575.1 Pteropus alecto | reverse complement strand
AAGAATTAAGGTCATTGGTGCGGGGCTAGTAAGTCATTTTCACAATTATGTGGATCTCACCAGTTTTTGACTCTCCCTGGGAAACGGCACTTAACCTGCCCAGTTTCCCACCTTCTGCCTTCTGCGTCCTAGGGTGTTAAGGTGTTGCACCATCATTTCCTGGTTAACGTTATCCCTGTAACTCTGCGAGCTGCCACGCTGGGCACACACATGCAGGCCGTGACCGCTGTCA
>NW_006461813.1:0-232 GCF_000325575.1 Pteropus alecto | reverse complement strand
AAAAAAAAAAAGGAAATTCCCAAATATTTCTCAACCAAGCTTGGGGAAAACATGGGGAGAGCAGGAAAATAGAAAAATGGAAAACTGTCCATACATCAGACAGAGCAGAAAGTTTAGTCAGACGAGTAATCAAATTGTCCAAAGAAGTTTAAATTAAAAAAATGGAAATTCCAGACAATAAACAGAAGGAGCAAGTGTTTTTCCACAATCTGATCAAAAATTTCAATTTCTG
>NW_006461812.1:0-232 GCF_000325575.1 Pteropus alecto | reverse complement strand
GGAGGCGGCTGGCGGCCTCGGCGTTCGTGGGCTCCCCGCCCGCCACCTGCGCCCCACGCTCCGCGTCCTCGCAGCCCCCAGCCTCCCCTCCTTTTGGATTCTCGGGCGCTCCTCTGACCCCCACAGCTCCCTGGGGAGCACGAGAAGGGACTAGGGCTTCCATGTCCCAGTCATTCCATAAGTGTGGGGTGCACCGTGTCCCAGACACACAGCAGGAGAAGCGTCACTTAGC
>NW_006461811.1:0-232 GCF_000325575.1 Pteropus alecto | reverse complement strand
GGGTCTTGGGCAGAGAACTTGTAAACAAACAGTACAAAAGTTTGTTATTCTGGGTTTTCTGCTCAAGTATGCAGTCTGTGTGCTTTAATATGTTTCTTTGAATCCAGAATTAACACCAAATACACCCATATCCACGCAAATCATACCACACAAATATGTGTTTCAAAACATCAACTAGCCATGCAGAACAATCTTGAACTCAATGAACTCCACTCTTGCCAGAGGAAAAAAA
>NW_006461810.1:0-232 GCF_000325575.1 Pteropus alecto | reverse complement strand
ATACTCATTTTTGTGTTTCTGAAATTAGGGTGTGTTTTACTATCGATATATTCATTTTATAATTCATATGTGCTTTCTACTTCCTCCCCACTCCAAAAAGTTGTATTAAATCGATGGAGCATCTTATATTCAATGGACTTAGAACAGAGTGAACTCTTAGAACAGAATCGATGCAGTATTAAATTATCCCCATTTTCAGGGACTGTTTTAGGTAATGTTCTGTTTCTTGATG
>NW_006461809.1:0-232 GCF_000325575.1 Pteropus alecto | reverse complement strand
GCAGAGCGAGAGCGGTCACGGCCCCCCAGGAACCCTGGCAGTCACGGGGTTAGAGTTCGCGGTGGAGAAGCAGGCGGTGGCACAGCCGGGCGGGCGGCGAGCCTGGGCCAGGCCTCGGGCGGCCTTGAGCCCAAGGGGGTCTCTGGTCCTTACGTGGCACCGTGTGTCTTGGACAAGAAAAGCGACACCCGCTTGTGCATTCGTCAGCTTCCTCGTGCACATCTGCTGGACG
>NW_006461808.1:0-232 GCF_000325575.1 Pteropus alecto | reverse complement strand
GCTGGCCCAGAGACCTTCTCACTCCCCTCCAGGATAAGGCTTAGAATTTCTCCCTTGTCCTTACTCAATCCCCATCCTATAATAACCCCTGTGGGCACTGAAGGAAGAAAATGGTCTTTATGCCAGCAGTCTACCATCTTCTCAGTGTTCTGGGTTTTGAATAAACCTACTTTCCCGCCACCCACCTTGTCTCTCATTTATTGGCTCCCAAGCAGCAAGCAGCTGAAACTGA
>NW_006461807.1:0-232 GCF_000325575.1 Pteropus alecto | reverse complement strand
ATTAACTGATTGTGTTACATCCAAAGTGCACAGAGGAGAAGCATCGGTCAGTTGATGGAGTGAGTTTACAATAGGGTCTGACTCCCTAATGGCTTCACGCAACAATGTGGGCATTAGAGAACCTGGACTCCGTGTCCGTCCTCTGCCCTGCAGGGTTGGGGTTGGGGGGAGAGAGACTCTGGGTCCTCAGCAGACACTAGAGAGTCTTTCTCCCACCTGTGTTTTGAATCTG
>NW_006461806.1:0-233 GCF_000325575.1 Pteropus alecto | reverse complement strand
CATTCCTACAGTCATTCAGCTGCCAGCACAAGAATAAATTATACACATCAAATACGTAATCCACTACTCTACGTACTGAATATATGCCCCTTGTCAAAAGTTTTCAAAGTGCTTTCTCAGGCTTCACCTGCCTCCTGAACCCTCACCATCTCTCACCAGTCTCATGATCATCCAGATTCACTAGTGATATTTCCCTGAGCGTGACTCACGGCATCAGAAGACAATAACATCTC
>NW_006461805.1:0-232 GCF_000325575.1 Pteropus alecto | reverse complement strand
AGCCTCCGGTGCTGTGTCTCACATCGTCGCCAAGCGCAGGGCCACGTAGGTTTTCTCCTGCGTCGCCTTCCAGGGGTCTCACAGTTCTGCAGTTCACATTTGGGTCCGGGATCCAGTCTGTGTCAGCCATTGTGACGTGCGTGAGGTCTCGCCGGATTCATTCTTTCGCGGGTGGGTGGATGTCCAGTCCCCGCGACGTCTTTGTTCCTTCCTGTCGCCCTTGCTCCTGTGT
>NW_006461804.1:0-232 GCF_000325575.1 Pteropus alecto | reverse complement strand
GAGTGACCGTGGACCCCGGAATGCAGAACAGTAGATGACTGAAACACCATTCCAGTTGCTTTTTTCCTTTCATGTTTGCTTGACTCACATATGAAAATATAGAGGCTGAATATGCTCAGCAAATAAAGCAGCAACTCGTTTGCAATTTTTTTAAAAAATTAATACATGAAAGAAACAGAGACTGATAGCTTAGCTCCTAACAAGACACATTCTCACTGAAATCTGGGATAAG
>NW_006461803.1:0-232 GCF_000325575.1 Pteropus alecto | reverse complement strand
ATGAAATCTTACCATCTGCAACAACATGGATGGACTTTGAGGGCATCATGTTAAGTTAAATAAGTCAGAGAGAGAAAGACAAATACCATATAATCTCTCTTACATGTGAAATGACTCACTTCCTGTTTTTGAAACTTACTAAAAAGCTACTAAGCTACGCAAAGTAATCAAAACAGTGTGGTATTGGCATAAAGCAGACATACAGATCAATGGAATAGAATAGAGAGCCCAG
>NW_006461802.1:0-232 GCF_000325575.1 Pteropus alecto | reverse complement strand
GCTTCTTTAAAAAAAGAGAAGGGAAAAAGAGGAGGAGGGAAGAGGAGAGAGAGAAGGAAAGAAAGGAAGAAAATTGTGATTGGAGTGCAGGCTCCCTTTTTCTACTTTTGTGTTCAGAAGTCTAAATGCTCATACACTCAGAAATATTCCTTATTTGGTATTGATCAGCAATGCCTTATTGAATCTTGCCAGTTCATTACGCAGGAGAACACTGGAGGTTTGGGAGATCATG
>NW_006461801.1:0-232 GCF_000325575.1 Pteropus alecto | reverse complement strand
AGACCGAGAGCCACCACAAGGCCAAGGGCAAGTGAACCAGCTGAAACTTCAGCGCTTGCAGCTACCAACTTTTGACTTAAAACAAAGGCTCTTTTCAGAGCCAACACATCTTCCCCAGAAGAGCAAGTACTGGTTCCATATTCCAATTTTAAAGAGCATCTGCAGATTCCTACAGTTCGTTAACTTGTATTTCCTGCCATAGCCATTTGTGGATGCTATGCTCGAATGTGCT
>NW_006461800.1:0-232 GCF_000325575.1 Pteropus alecto | reverse complement strand
CGCTAGCAAAAGTCATGTTTATTTAGAGTCACGGGGATGAAGGGTAGCCGAGTGCAACTCACGACCACGCAATATGGCAAGCCCTCGTGAACGGGCCAGCACGCTCTGGCGACCATTCACAAACGGGACCACAGAGATAAGGTGACGTGTCACCAATATGATGAGCGTCACGCCCGGCTTGATTCAGATAAAGGGAAGCACGCTGCCTCTCATGAACTGGTCCCGTGTGAAA
>NW_006461799.1:0-232 GCF_000325575.1 Pteropus alecto | reverse complement strand
AGATGATGAGAAAAACGCCCCGTCACCCCCAGGGGACACACAGACAGCAACACGAGGCGCTTTCGCAGCCCCACGGGTCATGGGATCGGGTCCTCGAAGCCAAGTTTCCCAGCCCTAAGGGGCGCGGAGGCTGCTGACACGTAGGTGACTTTCTTTTGTCCACCCATGTGATGCTTTTGTCCCCTTGGGGACAAAAAAGTCCGTCTGTGAATCTGGAATCCGAAGATTGCAC
>NW_006461798.1:0-232 GCF_000325575.1 Pteropus alecto | reverse complement strand
GACCAAAAAGACTCATTTCTTGTGTTTTTTTTTTTAAGCACAGACCTGCCTGAAAACCTGGGAGAACACGCGCTCCAACCCCACGAGGTGGTGGGAGAAGCATCTCTAAACCGTCGGGAACTGTGGGGCACTTCGTAGGTGGCCAGTGTAATGGAGATGAGTTCCAGGTACACTCACAACTGTTTGGGTGCCCCACCGACCCCAAGCAGGACCTTAGTCATTCATTTCTACT
>NW_006461797.1:0-232 GCF_000325575.1 Pteropus alecto | reverse complement strand
CTACCACTTGTCATAGTATGAACCTATTAGAACACCACATTCGTGGTGGCAAATGCTGACCTGCCGTCATCACTCTACCCAGCTGAAAGAGCCTTTCGATATTTCTTCTTGAAACGCTTCCTTCTCTCCTGGCACACTACCACTACCTGAGTTTCCTCGCACCCCCGGCCACACAGCCTCATTCTCCTCTGCTAATGCCTCCTCATCCCCAGCCCTCGAACACTTGAAGTGC
>NW_006461796.1:0-232 GCF_000325575.1 Pteropus alecto | reverse complement strand
GGGATCCTGAGATGGGGCAGCTGGTGCTCCAGTATTAGGACCACTAGAGAGCCACCCAGAAGCTGGTGTGCACTCTGGAAATGCTCAACCAAACTCCACCAGGCGTCCGATTTTTGTGTAAACGAAGCGGGAGTTCACCGACTGGTTGTTCCTGGAGTCCGAAATGTGCCCAAGTGACATGGACCCTGGGTGGAAACAGGATGGAAGCCTGTGCTGGACACCAGTCTCCTGG
>NW_006461795.1:0-232 GCF_000325575.1 Pteropus alecto | reverse complement strand
AGTTGGTCCGATTCTGTTCCCCAAGGGCTCGGAGAAGTTCCCCCCCAACCCCTCGGCTGGTGGCCTGGGCCTCAGGCTCCAGGTGACCCGATCCTGCCTGCTGATGGACCGTCTTTGCGGCTGTGGGACTCGAGGGCTTAGCTATGCCCTCTGGGGGTTCCAGGACTGGCCTCGCCCGGCTGTCTTTAAAACGCAGACCTGACTGAGCCCAGGCCGAGGGTCCAAGGAGGCA
>NW_006461794.1:0-232 GCF_000325575.1 Pteropus alecto | reverse complement strand
GTCTAGAATTCTGGGCGGAAGCAACCGGCGATGCCATCAAGCCAGTGAAGATTTCAAAGACAAGACTCCGTGAAGTCATCAGTGCGTCCCTCCACACCGCATGGGATAATTTGATTGAGCGATGCGGCTCGTACCACACGGCGGCGGTCGTAAAATGCATCGACTTCAGAGGCATTTTTTAAAGGCTTTCAGGATTGTGGATCACGCCCGAAATTCAAATGTGAGGGCCCCA
>NW_006461793.1:0-232 GCF_000325575.1 Pteropus alecto | reverse complement strand
AAAGAGAGCAGTGCGGAGAAACCACAGGCCTCCTTTGCTGCCTCTTCTCCCTTCCTTCCTGTTTATTCTTACTGGACACCTGCTGCTTAGCAGGCAACGTACTAGGACCTAGTGATACGGCAACGAACCGGTTTGACAAAATGAGGTTGCACCGCCCACATGAACCACACGGGTCTTGAGTAGTGGTCAGCGAACTGTTCCTGTGGGAACAGAAGGGCCAAAGAATAAATAC
>NW_006461792.1:0-232 GCF_000325575.1 Pteropus alecto | reverse complement strand
GAATAATTGGCCCTCTTGTCCCATTGAATATGCCAGTAATTTTGGAACACTTTGCACTGTTGCCTCACAAATGTAAAATGGCTTCGCTACGTTATGTACTAGTGTGCTCAGACTTGCTCTCTTGACTCTCCTGGTGCAATTTTTTAAAATACCGTGGGCAGATTGCATAGATTTTCATGCAGTTTCTGGAATTGAAATCCCATATAAAAGTGAATTCTAACTCAGATGAAAA
>NW_006461791.1:0-232 GCF_000325575.1 Pteropus alecto | reverse complement strand
GTATATATCTAGGAGTGAAATTCCCAGGTCATATGGTAATTCTATGCTTAGCTTTTTGAGGAAACAATGACCTCTGTTGCACAGAGGTTGCACCATTTTACATTCCCACTGGGGTTCCAATTTTTTGACATTTTCAGCAACACTCATTATATTCTGTTTTGTTTTGTTTTGTTTTGTTTTGATAATGGTCATTCTAGTAGGTGCAAAGTGGTATCTCATTGTGGTTTTGATT
>NW_006461790.1:0-232 GCF_000325575.1 Pteropus alecto | reverse complement strand
AATTTAATGCTAAAACCAATCACAGAACTGTGCCTTTTGTTCTTCTTTTCATTTGAATTTACAACGGACAACAGTTTTCTCGCGTCGTCGCTAGCATTCTGCATGCAACCGCTCTGGAAGAGAAACGAGGGAGTGGATATGGAGAAGTGAACGTGGATCTTTATAATTAGAGAAAGCGACCAGGAAGAGTGTGCACGTGAGTGTAGCCTTGAAAGATGGCGAGGTGGGATAC
>NW_006461789.1:0-232 GCF_000325575.1 Pteropus alecto | reverse complement strand
TCCCACCCAGAGTATGGTTGGTGGCTCCACTGGGGCACGAACCCAAGATCTTCTGCGTGTAAAGCAGACGTGCTAACACCACACTATGGTGCCACCCCATAAATACATTTTTAAAAAAATGTTTTTAATGAAATAAAAGCAGTGTAACCTACACTACTGCACAACCAATAGAGCTGAGCATAGTGATCATCGATTCGCCAACACTTTAATTTTTTTCTTTGTCAAAGTAACA
>NW_006461788.1:0-232 GCF_000325575.1 Pteropus alecto | reverse complement strand
CTGCTGGTCCAGACTCCGTCGGGGCATCGGGTCCCGTCATCCTGTTCTCCGGCTGTGCTTAGCCCTTCAGCGAGCCATCTAACCCCAGGCCCTCCGCCCGGAGTGTCGGGGGTGCTATGTTGTCCTGCATTCACCCCTTTCTGTCTCCTCCTGGTCACACGCACCATGGGCACTATCGCCTCACGACTGTCCCCCATGGCCAAGACAATTACAGCTACCTCAAGTGTCGCCA
>NW_006461787.1:0-232 GCF_000325575.1 Pteropus alecto | reverse complement strand
ATAACTGGGCCACGAATCCAGTGTGGTGCCTTCAGGTGTCAAGGTGTTTGAATGTCCCAGCCAAGAGCTAAGATGACCGTGATTTTTTTCTTTTTCTTTCCTTTGTTTGTTTTATTGGAAATATAACCCTGAATAATCACTTTTCTTTTCTAATTTGATTTTAAATATGTTACATACTTAGAGAAAAATATAGAAAGTTACACCACACACACACACTTCCATGTATTTATGG
>NW_006461786.1:0-232 GCF_000325575.1 Pteropus alecto | reverse complement strand
ACACTACCTGCTATCAAACTATACTACAAGGCTATCCTAATCCAAACAGCATGGTGCTGGCATAAAGACACGTAGATCAATAAAATGGAATATAAAGCCCAGAAATAAATCTACGCCTATGACAAAGGAGGCAAGAATGTACAATGGGATGCAGACAGCCTATTCGTAAAGCGGTGCTGGGAAAACTGGACTGATACATGTAAAGAAATTAAACTGGACCCCCTTCTTACAC
>NW_006461785.1:0-232 GCF_000325575.1 Pteropus alecto | reverse complement strand
GTTGCACAGAGGATGGATAGAGAAGGTGTGGTCCACACACACAATGGAATATCACTGAGCCATAAGGAAGGATGAAGCTCCGCCGTTTGTGACAACGTGGACGGATCTTGAGATGATCGCGCTAAGCGAGGTAAGTCAGACAGAGAAAAACTGAGAGCCATACGACTTCATTTATATGCAGAATACAAACTAAAAGCGACAAACGATCAAGACCAACAGATTCACGGACACG
>NW_006461784.1:0-232 GCF_000325575.1 Pteropus alecto | reverse complement strand
CCACAACCAAAGTCATCTCCTCTGGGAAATAACAGGGGTGTAAATGCTGGAACAGAAAATCTGAATACATGAAGAAAGGTTATCTTCCAGGAGTTTCACAATTTTCCATTTTTCCATTTAGATCTTAAATCCATTTTGAGTTACTTTTTTTGAAGAGTGTAAGATCCGTGACTAGATTTATTTTTTTGCATATGGGTGTCCAGTTGTTCTAGCATCATTTGTTGAAAAGACT
>NW_006461783.1:0-232 GCF_000325575.1 Pteropus alecto | reverse complement strand
ACTCTGCTTCTTGGGGACACGTGTCAGAAGCGTGCCGGGGATCCAAACAGAATTTGAGTGTTTATAAATGAAAGTTAAGACTATAATGAATATGCATTTTTTAATTTAGAGAAATGCTTTACAAAATCAACATCATGTAAAACACACGCAGCACCATTTCATAGCTCTTCTAAATACACTAATGGGGTTTCCACTCGCCTATTGGGTTAAATTAAACTTGCTTTAGGAACTC
>NW_006461782.1:0-232 GCF_000325575.1 Pteropus alecto | reverse complement strand
GGGGCGACGAGAAGGTCCTGGGGATGGACGGATGGTGGTGACCGTCACACAGGAATGCGAACGTCCTTGCGGTCACCACCGGCAACGCGCACGCCTGAAAATGACGAAAAGGGTCGGTTTGGGGCCATGCCTAGTTTACAGCCAGTTTTTTTACAGTGACGTTTGGGAAGAAATGCCAAACTCATCCGGGACGTTGCAGGATGTAAAGAAGGAAAGAGACGGGGTGACCTTC
>NW_006461781.1:0-232 GCF_000325575.1 Pteropus alecto | reverse complement strand
GAGTTGTCCTAGTTCTCTTCAGGAGTTATATATTATTCTATGCTTCTGTGCTATTGGATTTGATTAAAATTTTCTCCTGGTCTTTCAACAATTGAATTAACAATTGTGAAACATCTACTATGACCCTGGTAGTCCGTGAAGGACAAAGGTAAAGAAGACACTATCCTTGTCTGTCAGGAACTCATGGTCAACATGGGGCTGCAAAAAGCATTGACTAGTGTGAGGCATGTTA
>NW_006461780.1:0-232 GCF_000325575.1 Pteropus alecto | reverse complement strand
GTCCCCGACAATGCCTGTGGTGATGGTGGGTTCTCTAGGGCTCTGCCAGGACGGGGACCCTGGGGCTTGGCGAGGTTACAGCCATGCTGGGTCACATGGCTGCCTGCAGGTGCGAAATGTGACACGCAGCATCGAGGTGGGACGCGAGGCCCCAAAAGCTGTGACCCCCTTTCCGGAGGAGGGCCCAGGCTTCTCCAGGGCCTGGGGGCCCTCCCCTCGCTCCTCAGCGCAC
>NW_006461779.1:0-232 GCF_000325575.1 Pteropus alecto | reverse complement strand
TAATCAGTTTTGGAGTTTGAAAAAATGTATTGAAACAAACAAAGATGATGGACATGATGAAATGAAGGCCTTGTTCATTCAATTAAAATAATAGCTCATGAAAGTTCTGTCAGTGGTTTGGGATTTGACGGCAGACCTGTCATTAATGATTGAAAGAGAAAAAAGAAAGCCAACCTACTGGCCGGATTTAATATGGCCTTAACTGCTGGTCAAGACGGCTGAGGTAAACGCT
>NW_006461778.1:0-232 GCF_000325575.1 Pteropus alecto | reverse complement strand
GATTTATAAAGACATGCCCCACGGGTAGGCCTGGGCTCAGCAGCTACTTAATCAGAGGTAGTGGTGGTGGTAACCCTGGATCCCCAGGGTAGATCTCACCTGGACCCAGCTGCCACTGTTTTACCCGTAAAAACAGAGGTGCCATCAAAAGGCACTATGCACAGAGTGAAAAGGCAACCCACAGAGTCAGAAGAAATATATGCAAATCACATATTTGATAAGGGATTAACAT
>NW_006461777.1:0-232 GCF_000325575.1 Pteropus alecto | reverse complement strand
AAAAAACTCTAGAAAAAGAACAAAATGAAATAGAAGCAAGCAATCTACCAGATACAGAGTTTAACACTGGTTATAAGGTTGCTCAATGAACTTAATGAAAACTTCAGTAAAGAAATAGTAAGCATAAAAAAAGACATAGAACCCGTAAAAAAGAACCAGTCAAAAATGAGGAAGACGATAACTGAAACGAAGAATAAACTAGAAGGAATCAACAGCAGATTAGATAAAGCAG
>NW_006461776.1:0-232 GCF_000325575.1 Pteropus alecto | reverse complement strand
AATACAAAATTTGTCTTACGTTTGAGGAGTCCTGTATTAAGAAAGGAAATCTCTGTAAAAGGTTCGATGTGATTCATGAATACTGTCCCTTCACTGGTTGTATTTCCTTCTAGGTCACCCGAGCACCTGAAAGCACTTCTCCAGAGTGTTATGGTAACACAAGTGACTCCTCCGGGGCCACCACACGCTCACCAGTCAATTCCCTTGCTCTCTAGGCAGTAAACTTCCCAGA
>NW_006461775.1:0-232 GCF_000325575.1 Pteropus alecto | reverse complement strand
AACTTAGTCTGACTTGTTGGTCTTGGAGGCATACACAAACTGGTCCAGGACTTCTAGTTCACTGCTGTTTTCACCACTCACCCACTAACCACTGTTTTTTCTAAGAGCAAATTTCTTTTTGGCATGTAATTCAGGAATGATGCAGAATAAACCCTTTGCTGTGTCTAAAAAAAATTCCAGGCAAAGTTAAAAATCTTCAATAAAATTTTCTGCTGAGCATGATTATTTTGGA
>NW_006461774.1:0-232 GCF_000325575.1 Pteropus alecto | reverse complement strand
TACCAGATTTCATATATGCAAATTTGCCTATCGCTAGTTTATGTGTGATCTGTCAATCAATACTCCGGTGTCTTCATGGTCATTCAGACAGGCACAGAGTGACAAAGGATTTTAGCTGCCTAACATATGCATTTCCAGCTGAGGTCAGACCAGGCAGTGCCCTGCCTCCTTGTCTAAGCACTCATGCTGTAAACAAGAACCCTTTTCACGGACTGTTTAATGCCTGCTTTTT
>NW_006461773.1:0-232 GCF_000325575.1 Pteropus alecto | reverse complement strand
GCTAAGTGTTCCTTCTAACCCTCGCTCAGCTTCAGCACCTACTATGAATTATTTTAAACCTTCCCCTCTCCTCTGAGTTTCCACCTTTACTACCATTACTAGCAGATGACAATTATCTCTTAATTTGATGGAGAAAAAGAATCTGGAGATACTGAAGGTGGTAAGAATGATGTCCTCCTCCTGTCCAAAGATAATCCAGCCTCCGGGCTGTGACTTCCCCTTCCTCCAGGGG
>NW_006461772.1:0-232 GCF_000325575.1 Pteropus alecto | reverse complement strand
GAAAGGGAAGCTAAGTAGACATTTTGTTGTGGCTCAGTATATATCATGTTAGTACTCAACAACAGTAGAGAATTGAGAGCTGTCACCCCTATGCTCATAGTACCTATTTCATCTCCTTCTCATTACTTGGCAATGTTGCCATTCATTCAGGCATTTTCCATATCTGTATTTTAGCACATGCTTCTGGACCAGTGATTGGGCTTTTTCTCCATATAAAATTGTTTCCAAACAT
>NW_006461771.1:0-232 GCF_000325575.1 Pteropus alecto | reverse complement strand
CTTATTCTGAAAAACCTGGCAGAGAAGCAATCTACATAACACATTCGGGCCCAGAAGAAATGAGAATTTTTTATTATCCGGTTTTCCAAGGTTTTTTATGCTAAATCTCTGGCCATTATATTGGCAAGATCAGTAAATTTGTAGTGAATGTACTTCTTTGATGTTCTAAGGTACAAATGCCCTCCCCAGGAAAGATGATCTCATGACTGTATCTTGATAAACCAAAGCACCC
>NW_006461770.1:0-232 GCF_000325575.1 Pteropus alecto | reverse complement strand
AAGAGTGTAGTTGCCAGGCCCACTCTACACCAACTCTACCAATATCTCTGGGGAGGGGCCTGGGCGTCTCTGTTTTTTTTTTAAGCTCCCCAAGTGCTGCTAATGTGAGAATCAACTCGTGAGAATCAACACCTTAATTCCTCAAACTTATATGTCATAACAGCCTGGATCTAAAATGCACCCAAATTAGTCTACGTGACAAATGCAAACCCAGTAGGGAGCAGAAAGCACT
>NW_006461769.1:0-232 GCF_000325575.1 Pteropus alecto | reverse complement strand
CATGGCCACAGAAGCTGGCACTTTGTTGCTAGGTCACTGATAATCTTGTGCCTCAGTGGTGAGGGCAGGTCGGTAGTATGAACACAGGGACCCACGACTGTGTTTAGATTTTGGGTCATCCATCTCTGCACTACCTCCACAGGAAGAGAAGAAATATTAAGCGATCTCCACATACAGCCGGGGATTAGGAAAAGTTTATTATGGAAAGTGTGCAGTGGTGGGGAGCTTCTTT
>NW_006461768.1:0-232 GCF_000325575.1 Pteropus alecto | reverse complement strand
TTGTTCCAGGTTTGTTGACCAAGACAGACATGATCTTTATCCTTGCGGACGTTACAATTTGGTGAAAGAGAGAGGGAAACGGGATATTATACAACCTGACTTTTGCTCTAGCAGAATGAAGGGAACACGACGATGGCCATCATGAGAGGGATAGCTGACTCAGCTAGCGGTGATAATGGTGAGGGCTGGGTGTCAGCGGAGGTTTGTCTGACATAGTGATGTCTGAAAGATG
>NW_006461767.1:0-232 GCF_000325575.1 Pteropus alecto | reverse complement strand
TGGAAAGTTCAACACGTCAGTAAATTCTGAAAGACCGCCTGCTGCTCTGTGCCACCATGTGGACATCCAACTGAGAAGAGACGTTTCAGGAAAAACCCTGGTGAATGCCCAGAAACCGTTCCCCAGACACTCAGAATGAACAGAGGCCCAGCTTCATTCATTCCCCTCCGATGCCTCCTCTCTTTCTGTGCCCATTTCATTTCTTTTCCCTCAACTGACCTTTCTTAATCCT
>NW_006461766.1:0-232 GCF_000325575.1 Pteropus alecto | reverse complement strand
ATTTAAATGTGCTTATCATTTATGATTTCATAATTGGTTTCCTGAAAAGAGTGGCTCTCCCTAATGTTTCGGCATTTCTCTGTCTAAGTTATTTTGGATGTATTCATCTCCCCACCAGACTGTGAGCGCCTCTTGGGACAGTCCAGGTTTTATTCATATCTATGTTGACCAGTGCCTGGCACAGTGGCTGATGCTACGTGCAAGAAATAAGGGGGAGGGGAGAAGACATTAA
>NW_006461765.1:0-232 GCF_000325575.1 Pteropus alecto | reverse complement strand
TTCTCAACAGGGAAATCTAAGCAGGGCGCCCTTCGTGGGTAGAAAGGGCCGGTAGGTGCCTCTGTCCCCCGCCACCGTAGCAGCGACACCCCACTGGACTCGGTCTATGAGCTGCCTTGTCTTCACCTTCTGGAAGCACTGGAAAATTTCCATGGGATCATTTACTTATTTATCTGTTTATTACCAGCCTCGTCTCACTATTTTTCCTTGTTCACATGTAATACCCTCCTTA
>NW_006461764.1:0-232 GCF_000325575.1 Pteropus alecto | reverse complement strand
CTGCTAGAACCTTCCACTAGCTTTTGCTCCTACTTTGAGTAAAGATCCGAGTTCTCACAAGAACACCCTGTGCTCTGCCCCTCCCCCCACATGCGCTGACTTTCCTACCACCTTCCTCCCCGGTCCGAGCAGCCACTCCGGCCTTCTCGGTATCCTATGGCGGGCTTGTCACAGTCCCACCTCAGAACCTTTGCATTTGATGTGTCCTCTGCCGCCTTCAAGTCTCCCCAAA
>NW_006461763.1:0-232 GCF_000325575.1 Pteropus alecto | reverse complement strand
TTGTATGCTTCGGCCAACATTTCCTCCAGCCCTTGGCAACCAGCATTGGAATCTCTGTTTCTCTGACTATCTTCTTTTGTTTCCAGGTATGGGAGAACATAGAGTTTTTACCTTGCCCTGTCTGACATATTGCGGTCAGCATAATGTCCTCGAGGTCCAAGCATGTAGTCTCAAAAGGCGGGATTTCCTTTTTATGTCTGAATAACAGATGTGAGTGAGTGTGCGTGTGTAT
>NW_006461762.1:0-232 GCF_000325575.1 Pteropus alecto | reverse complement strand
TGCCTTTCTGAGTTTTCTTGTATCTTGTTGAGTTTCTTTATGATCGTTATTTTTAATTCCCTATCATTTAGATCACAATCTTTTATGACTTTGAGTTTTATTTCTGGGGAATTGTCATTTTGTGTGTGTGTTACTGTGTTATCTTGGTTGTTTATGGATCTTGAGGTGCTGTTCCTCTGACAACACATCTGAAGTAGTGAACGCCTTTTTAATTTAGGTACTCCTTTGATTT
>NW_006461761.1:0-232 GCF_000325575.1 Pteropus alecto | reverse complement strand
GCCTGGGGGTATCCTGCTTTGTTTCCTCCGCGATGTGTGCAGCATGGTGTCCCTGGACAGTGCCTCTCGGAATACTTGTCGCCCTGAAAATCGATGCCGGAAATCGGGGTGTCCTGGCTGAGTCAGCCAAGACGTGTCCTCAGTGACCAGAGCAGGTCACAGGAGGAGTCACAGCCTCCAGAGTGACCCCATTTTATTAAAAAGAACGGCTGCACGTGTCTGTGTTCATGCA
>NW_006461760.1:0-232 GCF_000325575.1 Pteropus alecto | reverse complement strand
TGGTGCAGCTGCTGTGCAGGTCGAGATGTGAGATGCTCCATGCACCTGAGCAAGTCTGCAGATCAATGAATTCTCTTCCAATTCCTTAAGTTGAAGAATCACCTCCATTATCCCATCGTATGGTGGTGGCAGTGGTGGTACATGAGGGTCTTGTTATACTTTTCATTGGCCACTTCTAGCTAACACATTGCTTCACGTATTGCTCAAATGGTGGCTAGTAAAGACATTCATT
>NW_006461759.1:0-232 GCF_000325575.1 Pteropus alecto | reverse complement strand
TCCTCTTCCGCTGGCTGGAATGTGGATGTGGTCACGCATTATCCTGCACCAGATGGAACAGGACAACACCTTAAGTAAAGTGTAATGAGTAAAAAGGGTCTCGTTTCTACCACAGTGGATCTCTGATACCATCCCCAAACTTACTACACTTGCACAGTTACGTGAGAGAATTCATTTTCTAAACTTTTTTTTAGCCATTATTATTTTGGGTCTCTGTTCTATAGCCTAACAT
>NW_006461758.1:0-232 GCF_000325575.1 Pteropus alecto | reverse complement strand
GGAGAGGCTGCAAATACAGATGAAGCTTCGCTTGCCCACCGCTCACCTCCTGCCATGGGGCCCGGTTCCTAACAGGCCATGGACCAGTGGCCTGGGGGTTAGGGACCCCTGACTTAGAGGGAAGATAAGTGCCCTGATAGGAAATTAAAATCTCTTAAAACATGGCCACATCCTGTAACACATGAATCTGTGATTAGAATAGCACAGTCTAAAACTCACCCAGATAGTCTTT
>NW_006461757.1:0-232 GCF_000325575.1 Pteropus alecto | reverse complement strand
TCCTCTTCCGCTGGCTGGAATGTGGATGTGGTCACCCATTATCCTGCACCAGATGGAACAAGACAACACCTTAAGTAAAGTGCAGTGAGAAAAAAGGGTCTCGTTTCTACCACAGTGGATCTCCGATACCATCCCCAAACTTTCTACACTTGCACAGTTATGCAAGAGAATTCATTTTCTAAACTTTTTTTTAGCCGTTATTATTTTGGGTCTCTGTTCTATAGCCTAACAT
>NW_006461756.1:0-232 GCF_000325575.1 Pteropus alecto | reverse complement strand
GTTTCCCCAGAAAGGAATGTGGTATTCACCCCAGTGGGTTCTAAAGTACTTACTGTAAGTGGTTTTCCTAAGGAAGGGCACAATTGGACGAGGACAAAATTCGGGATGCTGACGGAAGTCCGGTGGAATAGAGAATCAAGACAGGATGGCCCTGTCCACGGTAAACTTCAGCCACGAGCTCGCGGCGCCAGGCTCCCCTTGGCTGGGGGCGCCGGAACCTGATGGGCGGGTC
>NW_006461755.1:0-232 GCF_000325575.1 Pteropus alecto | reverse complement strand
TCAGCGGAGCGGGAATTCAGACACACGCGTGGGAGCTTAAATTCGGGGTGGTGACGGCCTTCCGGACACTGCCTCCAAGTGCAGCACGTTGGGGTTTGAGTATTTCAAGCTGGAGAAATCTGTAAAGGGAAGGTTCCGGAAGGACTCCCGACCTCCTTCCCTGATGCTCACGTGAGACTGTCCCTCTCTGTGCTCCAAGAAAAGGCGCATCGGTAGGACAGAGGGACAGCAG
>NW_006461754.1:0-232 GCF_000325575.1 Pteropus alecto | reverse complement strand
CAGACCATGCAACACTCATTTACAGAGTACACTTGGGAACAAAACATTTCACAAACTGAAGTCTGATTCATTCTAACAGGTAAGATGTAAACTACAACCACAGCAACAAGACTAGTTACTTCGTAGACACCAGATTCTGGCAAGGTCTTCCTTGTTGCCCACGTGAATCCCCCTAGGTATTACAATGTGATTACAAAGTGATTACAACGTGATTTTCTGGGGGTTTTCACCT
>NW_006461753.1:0-232 GCF_000325575.1 Pteropus alecto | reverse complement strand
TGTAAGCTTTTGAAGTTGTATGTATACCATAATTTGTTTTTATTCATCCCAGGATTCTGGGGGATTTTCACCCCTCTAATTGCATATAAATTTGGCCTCAGCCTGCTATTTCCAGAAAGTGATGAAGTAGCTGATGGTCTAATGTAATCTTAATTATTTGAAGGTTATGAATTTGACATGAACTAATTCGTCTATTTGGTTTTCCTTTTTGCCATATCGAATCTTTAAAAAA
>NW_006461752.1:0-232 GCF_000325575.1 Pteropus alecto | reverse complement strand
TTATCCATTTTGTTTCCAAGGGATCCTGTGAGTAGAAGTTATCCCTTCTTTATTTCGATCTATTGGTTAACATTCTGGCACCTGTATTTTAGGGCACACATTTTGAGTATATGAGTCAGTACCTCTGTCCTGATAACTGCTCATGCTCCGTAAACCACACACACTCACACTCACAGACACAGACACTATGATCTCCTGGGGCCATGTTATTACCAGGCTGTACTCACCTCCA
>NW_006461751.1:0-232 GCF_000325575.1 Pteropus alecto | reverse complement strand
AAAATCGGCGTAAACGCCCCTTTTCTCCGAATGCCACTGAGGTCGGTCACTTGTCACGTTTAGGATCAGTGTGAGCCATCCCTCCCCAAATTTGCTTCTTCGTCTGTTTTCCGATGAGGCATCGCGTCGACCTGTCCACTCTGTATATCCCTTCCCTTCTGAGCTGTTCGCATCATCTGAATGGAATTATCGAAACGACGATTTCAACGTATTATGATTACAAATAATAGTT
>NW_006461750.1:0-232 GCF_000325575.1 Pteropus alecto | reverse complement strand
CTAGCAAAAAGCTGGTTGCCGGGCTGTGTCTCCATAGTCGGCGTTTTCTGGGCCTGCGGGGCAGAGATGGAGGAGGTGGCCCTGTGTGCGACCGGGAAGCATGTCTCATCATTTTCCGCGACCCGTTCGCTTTTTCTCCTCCGTGGGCACAGACATTACGGTCTCACTGTATTCGCTGTGTCCGGGCAGGGTTTCTGGAGTGCAAAGGCTGCGGGACGTTCGAGGGGCCCGA
>NW_006461749.1:0-232 GCF_000325575.1 Pteropus alecto | reverse complement strand
TGTTTCACCAGCGGTCCCAATGTTTAACTTAATAGTAAAGTTGGCCTAAAGTACTTGTATTGCTTCATATAAAGCAATAAAACACAATATAGTCATAAAAAAAAACAACAAAATCATTAAGGAATACCTCGCAAATCTAAAACTCCAGTAGATTTATTAAGTGAAAAATGGGTGTTAATATTATTCTATTTTTTAAATATACTATCTATATATTGAAAAATTCCAGAAGAGT
>NW_006461748.1:0-232 GCF_000325575.1 Pteropus alecto | reverse complement strand
AATGCCAAGGTTGAGAAAGCTGCCCTACACAATTATTTCCTAAACTATTGTTGTATAGATTTTATTCAGCGGAAGCTGCTGGAGAGTGTTGCTCAAGACTCCTATATACTTACTGGTCTTCTCTTTATTCGTTCTACCAATTATCACAAGTGCTAGTAATTCCTAGCTGAGTTATGTTTTTACTCTACTTATCTGTCATTCCTGTCATTTTGATTTCATATATTATGGGGTA
>NW_006461747.1:0-232 GCF_000325575.1 Pteropus alecto | reverse complement strand
GCAAGGATAAGGGAAGCTGAAATCATCATTCTACATCTCAAGTTGCAAGTGAATGGAAATGTCATCACTGGAGTGGGATGAAATCCGGCATCGTCCCAGCTGCATGGGGGAGGAGGAGGAGAATGGTGATGTTGTGTGTTGATCCTCAGTTCTTCCCTACCAATGCAGTAAAGAATTACAGGTCGGCGGGAATGAGGAAAAGTAAGATTTATTGAAAGTATATTTTAGAAGG
>NW_006461746.1:0-232 GCF_000325575.1 Pteropus alecto | reverse complement strand
CATACATGGTCTATCTAGCTGAATGTTTCATGCACATTTGAAAGGTATTTATTTTTGGCTATTGTTCAAAAGATAATATATACATTCTTTTGTAAGTCTTTTTGGGGTGGGGAACATATGTTTTCACATTTCTTAGATAGATGATTAGGAGTAGAGGTCAAAGCGTTAATATATGTTTAACTGTAGAACAAATGCCGAATATTTCTACAAAATAGTTGTACCACTTTATATT
>NW_006461745.1:0-232 GCF_000325575.1 Pteropus alecto | reverse complement strand
CCAGGCCTGGGCACAAGAGAAACGAAGACGTTTCCGTGAAGGAGAAACCCGGGCACTAACGTTCAGGGCAGCGCAGCTCGTCGGAGCGAGAAGCAGAGGTGACCCAGGCGTCCGTCGCCCGCTGAGGAGCTGCTTCAGGTGTGGCCTCCCCGCTCGGCGGGGCGTCACCGGGCGGCGTGGAGGAGGTGGCACGCCGCGCCACGCGGCGTCACCAACGATCTGGAAAACCTGC
>NW_006461744.1:0-232 GCF_000325575.1 Pteropus alecto | reverse complement strand
TTTTGGTATCAGAGTAATATTGGCCTCATATAATGTGTTGGAAAGTAATAACTCTTCGATATTTTGGAAGAGTTTTAGGAGAATTGGTATTAAATCTTTTTGAATGTTTGCTAGAATTTACTGGTAAAGCCATCGAGTCCTAGACTTTTACTTTTTGGTAGATTTTTGCTGATTATTTCAATTTCCATAGTGCTGAACAGCCTATTTAGATTTTCCAGTTCTTGATTCAGTC
>NW_006461743.1:0-232 GCF_000325575.1 Pteropus alecto | reverse complement strand
GGACGCTCTTTGCGACGACTGTCACGGCTCCTGTGACTCCGGTTCTGACGATCGCGACGTGGGACCCCCGTGTCACCGGCGTCACCTTCGCCGGGCAGCGCGGAGCTTTCTTTCCCTTTTCTTTCTGTTTTCATCATCGGGCGCCCTCGCGAAGCAGGACGCGCCTCTCTCTGCACAGGGGCCCTGCGCTCCGCCGCGACGTGATGACAGCCACCGCCGCCGGCCAGGGGCC
>NW_006461742.1:0-232 GCF_000325575.1 Pteropus alecto | reverse complement strand
GAAAATATTTCATATGCACTTGAAAAGAATGTATAGTCTGCTACTTTAGGGTGAAGTGTTCTAAATATATCTATAATCCATATGGTCTAATGTGACATTTAAGGTCACTGTTTCCTTGTTGATTTTCTATCTAGGTGATTTGCCCATTGATGTCAGTGCGGTGTTAAAATCCTCTACTATTATTGTATTACAATTGATCTATTTCTGTCAATATTTGCTTTATATATTTAGG
>NW_006461741.1:0-232 GCF_000325575.1 Pteropus alecto | reverse complement strand
TCTCAAGTGCCGCTGGATGAGCTGTGAGGGATCATGGTGCAGCACCATATGGAAGCTGCCAAGGTTTCCAGCGTCACCAATAAGAACATGTTCAGACCTGGCCACGCCTCCACTCTCCCTCATGTCATCTGATTCCCGTTCCGCAGTGGTTATGAATCCCCGAAGCCCAATGCAGCACAGAAACGCAGTGAAGCCGAGAGTCCTTCCCACACATCTACACCACTGATTTGGG
>NW_006461740.1:0-232 GCF_000325575.1 Pteropus alecto | reverse complement strand
GTGACAGTGTCCTCACGCGCCCCCGTTTCCCTCCTTGTCCTTCCTCTCCGTGACAGGCGAGGCCCTAGCTCTGCCCTTCACACCGGGGGCGGAGGCCGGGGGACGAGCCGGGGCTGACACACCGGCCAGGCTGCGACCCAGGGCACGTCGCCCGGAGTGCAGGCCCCACGTTACGCTGTGGGGGGCACAGCTGCCACGCTCCCTGGAGATGGACGTTCTCGGGGACAAGGGG
>NW_006461739.1:0-232 GCF_000325575.1 Pteropus alecto | reverse complement strand
TACATAACATAAAACGGACCATTTTCACCATTTCTTAGTGTATAGCTGAGTGGCATTAAGCACATTTGCATTGTTGTGCAGCCATCGCCACCATCTCCGGAAATTTTTCATCTTCCCCAACAGAAACGCCTCCCCAGGCACCATCTCGGTGGGCATGCACCGGACCAAGTGGGCTCTGGAGAGCCTGGCCCTGAGGACCTCCTGGTGTGGGCCAGGCAGGGATGCTTGGGGC
>NW_006461738.1:0-232 GCF_000325575.1 Pteropus alecto | reverse complement strand
GGGGGTCTGGAGTTGGGCCAGGCACAGCCCACCCGGCCCGGAGGCGGTCGTGTCTGACGCAAGGCTCGTGCCCACGCAGCTCTGAAAACGTGCTTACGTTGTGTGATGCCTTCGTTTCTAACACGGTAAATTTTAAAATCGCCTTCCCAAAGAGAGATCTTGGTCACGTTTTGAATTCTTGACAAAGAACATAAAGTCTTGAAACTCCCACACTGTCGCCTTTAATTGGTGC
>NW_006461737.1:0-232 GCF_000325575.1 Pteropus alecto | reverse complement strand
CTTTTAAAAATTTGGGATCTGTTTATTTCTCTTTTCATTTCACTGTTGCTCTGTATTTGTTTCTTCATGTGAGGTAGACTTTTCAGCTTTCCAGTTTGGGCAGAATGTCCTTACGTAGTAGGTGTGCTGTAGGGCCCACAGGTATAGCCTTCCTGATCACTTGAACACACTGCTTCAGTAGTGTCCCTTGTGAGAGTAGTGTATCCTCTTTTTGCAGTTTATCCTTGTCTGT
>NW_006461736.1:0-231 GCF_000325575.1 Pteropus alecto | reverse complement strand
GTCATGTAATGGACACAATTAATTAACTCTGTGGGGGCATATCTCCTGAGCTTCCTACGGGCCCTTCACTGTGAAGGCCTCTGTGAATATAGTCAGGGCTCTTCCTGTGAGATTTTGTTGCCATGAAGACCAATTTTTAAGTTGGTTGCTTTTAATGACATAAGAGAATTCCATTTTCTCCCTGATTCCTTGTTTATGTTTCTTCCTTGGTGTGGGGTCTGTACATTCAGT
>NW_006461735.1:0-232 GCF_000325575.1 Pteropus alecto | reverse complement strand
TCACCACATATTTGATCCGTTTTATCTTCTTCATCTTTCCTCTACTCCACTCTCCCTCTGGTAACCACCATACTATTGCCTGTGTCTATGAGTTTGTTTGATTGTTTTGTTTGTTCATTTGTTTATCTGTTCTTGCATCAAAACCACACTTTTTACTACTATGGAGTTTTATTACTCTTCATCTCTAATAAGACAAGTCCCCTCTTTTTACTCTTTATCTTAAAGTTTGACT
>NW_006461734.1:0-232 GCF_000325575.1 Pteropus alecto | reverse complement strand
AATAAGTCATGGGAAGGTGATAACACATTTTTCAAACAATGCTGATGTAAACCCAGACCCATCTGATCAGAGAACCCACACTCTGCTCTGAGAGGTAGCCTGTAAATAAAAATTCTGTTTAACTGGAAAGGCTCTGTTTCTGGGCCTGCTAATCTTGGGATGCATACTACTCAGTGGATGAAGACTTGGTATGTGCTCTTTGATCCCAAGACAGAAATGTCAAGACTCAGAC
>NW_006461733.1:0-232 GCF_000325575.1 Pteropus alecto | reverse complement strand
TGGCCTGCAGGCCGGCCCTGCTGCCCTGACTCAGCGCCGTGGGGGCGTTGGGCAGGACAGGAGCCCGGGCGTCCTCCGGGGCCGAGCCCCTCCCCCAGCACTGGTCAGCCTCCTGCTTTCTAAGCACCAGTGCAGGCCGAGCGGGAGCCGGGGCAGGGAGGGGGCGGGCTGAGCTGTGGCGAGGTGTCTGCAGCGTCCGCGCAGCTGGCAGGGCGGAGCCGCAGGCCAGCAC
>NW_006461732.1:0-232 GCF_000325575.1 Pteropus alecto | reverse complement strand
ATAGTTATTGAGAACTTTTCAATCTCCTGTTAAGAGTGATTATGAAGATGGTAGATTAAAATATTTTACAGAATCTCTCTCCAAAAACATATCATAGAAGAAGCAAAAAGAGTTTTAAGAAAATACTTACTGCCACCAAAGAAAGATGCATAACCTAAGCCTACAGTTCTCAAGCTTGATTCTCAAGCATGGAAACTATCTTGGGGGCTTTTTAAAATAATACTTAGATTTC
>NW_006461731.1:0-232 GCF_000325575.1 Pteropus alecto | reverse complement strand
AGCTGGGCCCATGCCCCACTCCCTGGCATTCGGAGTTCCTGGGCCAGGGGCCGGGCTGATTTCCCAGAGGCGAATGGGTCATGCAGAGGGTGTGGTAAAAGTGGCCTTAGCCTGGGTGTGACCGGCCTCAGATGGCGGCTGGGTGGGGGCAGGAGTGATGAGGAGGAGGGAGGATATAGAGGGGCTGGCGCTGAATAATCCATCTCTGCTCCAGGCTAGAGGCAAAGTTGTA
>NW_006461730.1:0-232 GCF_000325575.1 Pteropus alecto | reverse complement strand
TTTCTTCGTAGCCTTCTTTGGTCACTTCCCTATTCACCTTTTAAATATTTGGTCTCTGGCTCTTTCTCTTCATACATAGAAATTCCGAGATGATTCCGTCCGGATCACTACCTGGACCAAACTTCCAAGTTTAGCTCTCTATTCATGGCCAGTCCCCTGAATTCCAAACTTGTACTTGAATCCGCTCAATGAACATCTCTATTTGCATATCTAATAGGCCTATTTGGCTTAA
>NW_006461729.1:0-232 GCF_000325575.1 Pteropus alecto | reverse complement strand
TTCTAATCTCAAAACACAATTGACTCCACATATTTGATGGCTTTGTATCAATAAAGAAAAGCACTCTAGAGAATCCATTGAATTAACTAAATCATCCATTGTTAGAATTTACTGTCTCTTTATTGCTTCAGAATTAGTAACAAATATGTTTAGTATGCCTGACACATTCTTATTATACTCATAGCTAACTTTTTACGGAAGAGATTTTTCATAGCATTTTTCATCTCCAAAT
>NW_006461728.1:0-232 GCF_000325575.1 Pteropus alecto | reverse complement strand
GCCCCCTGGAGCACGGCTCTGTGGGGCAGGGAACCGTCTGGTCCTGTTCGTGGTCGGAGACCCAGATCCTAGAGGCGGGCTGGCCAGGGACACGGGGCCTCCTCGCCCTCCGGGAAAGTGTGCAAAATAAAATACATCAGATTACGAAGGAAACCAAATATACTGAAATATAATGGAAATGGTTGTCAAAATACTAGAAAGGCAGTCTAACGATGTTTCTGCTCCTTTTAAT
>NW_006461727.1:0-232 GCF_000325575.1 Pteropus alecto | reverse complement strand
ATTAAAAACACATTAGTATCACTACCGATTTTACAAGGGAAGAATTTAAGTTTTGGAAGGCTCTCCAGTTCACGGTGGCAGATACAAGATTTCTAAAATTCTGATTTTTTTTCCTGAAATTTTGAATGTTGCCATTGACAACAAATACTGTCAGTTGTTTTCCATGAAGTGCCAGGCTCTCGTTGGCCATTTTTGAGAAGATGTCTGCCAGATTCCCGAGTCTGACGCACCA
>NW_006461726.1:0-232 GCF_000325575.1 Pteropus alecto | reverse complement strand
CGCACACACACACACGCACACACACCAGGGACCCCTTAGTACATCATATCCCCTAGGCAGTAGTCATTGCCTGAAGCCTTCCAGAGGCCAAAACTGTTGTTTATAGAGGTGTACAGTCTTACACGGGTACATGATAGTGGATGCGAATTTCATTTAGATTCCTATTTAACTAGATAGACTGGGCACGTGAGATATTGGTGAAAACAAAAGCACAGATAATGAGCAACTAATA
>NW_006461725.1:0-232 GCF_000325575.1 Pteropus alecto | reverse complement strand
ATTGTTGGCAGGACACTCAGCACTGGTGGACAGGATTGGATAGTTTTTGCCCTCGGACCTCAAGATAGAAAAAAGAATGACCTCTCAGACATGAACATCACAAAATGCTTCACCGGAAGCCACCTCAGAGGTTATTTATTCTGTGCAGTAGTCAGTGGGTGTGAGGTGATTTCTCCAGCATCACAAAGCGTATGGTAGAGATGGGACACAAGAAGTCTCCTGGTCATTTTTC
>NW_006461724.1:0-232 GCF_000325575.1 Pteropus alecto | reverse complement strand
TACATTGTTGTTATACCTTAAAGGAATTGGTTTAGTGATCGATAATCTCAGAAACCTTTATTTTTCGCTCTTATCACTGATTCTTTATGAGTGCAGTTTATTCTCAAATAATTATTGAGCTATAAGTAAACTATAATTTGTCCAATAAAATAGCTATTCTTTGAACACAATGGACTTTATTATTTAGTGGAAAATAATTCCTATGTAATATTAAGAAAATCTCATTGAATAT
>NW_006461723.1:0-232 GCF_000325575.1 Pteropus alecto | reverse complement strand
CTCAGGCTGGCAAGAGGGCTGGGTGAGGGGCCTCCAGGCAGACCCTGGCCCTCCTCGCCCCCACCTGGGTCCACGCACACGGCCCAGCCTCCCGTCCTGAGTGCTCATGGCTCGCTAAAGGAAGCCTTGTCCGAACGCTCTGCAGGGAGGCCTCCCTCCTGGTCTGTGAGTCGGGGTTGCCTTAAGCAACAAGGGGGAGCGGAGGGGGGGAGATGCTGCCGGCCTCCTGGAG
>NW_006461722.1:0-232 GCF_000325575.1 Pteropus alecto | reverse complement strand
ACTTCGATGGAACACGTATGCAGAGAGAAGCAACACACTGTGACATCCATGCTCTGAATCTCACCACGAGTCGGTTGCAAATACTTCATTATTTCAAGTTTTGTGGCATTTAATACAGACAGACACAGCCGTGGTTGTTAGGGGTGCAGGCCTGGGCAGTGGAACTCCAAGGACTGTCATGCCATCGGAAAGCCACACTCGTGATTTACTTGGTGAGAGACAGCAGTGACCG
>NW_006461721.1:0-232 GCF_000325575.1 Pteropus alecto | reverse complement strand
ATTTCTGGCCACAAGGTTCTCAGAGCCTTCTGAAAGAGCTACCTATCTAAAGAGCAAATACAACCTGGAAATCTAAAGCAATTAATTCATTGAATATCGACCGAGCTCTCTACAGGAATTGGGAATACAGTGGTGTCAGACACAAGAAAATGATGCTAACGCGGTGTAATAATAAATTTGTGAGCTACATTGGAAGCGTATCAAGGTTCTTAGTAATGACAGAAAACGATTC
>NW_006461720.1:0-232 GCF_000325575.1 Pteropus alecto | reverse complement strand
GCCCGCAGGCGCATAAGCCGTCTCGTGTCACCTTCAGGAGAAACAATAGCTGCCATGTAAAATTTTTGTTTTGAACAACCTATAACAATGCCATGAGGAAACTGTCAATTATGAAAGCACTAGAAGAGACAAAATTACGTCCATTCTTACTAAGAGGCTGTTTACTCCATCAAGGGGTATCTTGTATGTAGTCTGTATCATTCTTTAATTGAATTGACTGTACCTAACTTCT
>NW_006461719.1:0-232 GCF_000325575.1 Pteropus alecto | reverse complement strand
ATTATAAGTCATTATTATCAGGACCTCATCATTATCATCATCACCACCATCGTCATTATTATCACTGTTGAAACCATCAGCATCAGCAGCATCAGCAGCATCAGCAGCAACAGCATCAGCAGCAACAGCATCAGCAGCATCAGCATCACCAGCGTCGCCAGCATCACCATCACCAACATCATCACTATCATCACGATCACAATCGTCCTCACAATCTTTACCATCATCACGT
>NW_006461718.1:0-232 GCF_000325575.1 Pteropus alecto | reverse complement strand
CTAGGCACCACCATTCCCAGAATTTTTACATGTATACTTAAGAAATTTAAGGAGGAATTGAAAAAGTCGAGAGAACTCCCATGACCTCCCCCTATAATACTTGCTATTTTCTCCCCCAAGATTTATATATATGTGTATGTATGTATAGATGTGTAATGCGTGTATGTTTTTCCTGGATTGTTTGTTTTTACAGGACGAGGATAAATTTTATTTTCATCTTTTCTGTGATATA
>NW_006461717.1:0-232 GCF_000325575.1 Pteropus alecto | reverse complement strand
AGTGAAGGCAACATAAAAATATTGGCTCTTCTACCCCAACCACTTGGTGCTACCTACTTTGGGATTATGCGATAATGATGTAGCTTTTTCTTGTGGTTCTCCTTCTGTCATTTGATTATATCTTCAGCCCCACATGGGAAGAGTAGGTAAGGTGCGTTTGTTATTATTTCTCTGTTCTCACCTGAATATTGAGAAACTATTGTGTGTGTGCAATATTCTGGGGTAATAAGAA
>NW_006461716.1:0-232 GCF_000325575.1 Pteropus alecto | reverse complement strand
AAGCCTGCTCCAGAGTGAAATGATCTAGGGATTACATGAAGGAAGAGGACATCAGTGATTGGCTGAAGAAGGAGAAGAGTTTGGAACGTTCTTTATTTTACTTGGGAGAAATTCTACCTTGCATTGCTAAAGCCAGGTTCTAGGTTTGTCTTTGCTCATGCCAACTCAGAAGCAAATGGCTTTTCAGGGGGGGACCAGCTTCCTTCAAGAGCAGTCACCACTTCAGATTTGC
>NW_006461715.1:0-232 GCF_000325575.1 Pteropus alecto | reverse complement strand
GCACGGCAGGGGTTGGGGGTGCAGACGGGGACGCCGAGGAAGTTGCAATCTGGGACGAAGTGCGTGGGGCGGTCCTCCAAAGCGAGCCCAGGTGCCGGGACCGCGAGGGCAGAGAAGGGTGGCAGGCGAAGCACAGCAATGGCGGGTCTGGGAGGGGTCGCGTCTCCACCGGCGGTGAGAGCGAGAACCCACGGGCACCGTTTGGCTGGCCCGGGCCTAGCGGGGCGTCCAG
>NW_006461714.1:0-232 GCF_000325575.1 Pteropus alecto | reverse complement strand
TGTCTGGTGTCAATACAATGTTGACACATATAAGCACTCACCAGATATCCGTCAATGAACAATGACCGTTGCCCCCTCTGTAACCTCATAATTCCTTTGGTCTTCCCTCTTTTCCATGCCTTGTGACAAGCCTTATTTATTATAGATCTCCAACGGGTGGGAGCGTGTTACTTAGTATGTTGTAGGCGCTTCAGTATGTGATACAAGAAGGACATCGACTGATTTCATATTG
>NW_006461713.1:0-232 GCF_000325575.1 Pteropus alecto | reverse complement strand
AGGCACAGGCAAGGCCAGCTCGGCAAGAGGCTGTCTCCCCTCGTGTCCTCGCCCGGCCCCTGGCCCTCCTTCTTTCATGTGCTTCTTCACTAGGGAACCCCAGGTCCTCTTCCCAGCAGGAGACGGGCAATGTGGACTGCGGCTCCAGTGGCTGGAGTCTGTTCTTTCTAAATCCTATTTGATACCGCTGCTCAGAAGGCTCCAGGGGTTGAGCCGGCATGGGGCTGGGGTG
>NW_006461712.1:0-232 GCF_000325575.1 Pteropus alecto | reverse complement strand
ATTTTATCACCCAAGACTATATTCTGACCACTGTAAGTTAGTCTTGCTTATGTTAAAAGCATTGTTATTTCTTTTATGTCTTCATCTTTTCTTTACAATTTATTTGTTAAAAAACAAAACAAAACAAAAAAAACCTGAGCTCCTGGAGACTGAAAAATGGAGATATTCTAAATCAGCCAGTTTGCTTGAACTATTATTTGGTTATCCAGTAATAAAGTTCATATAGGACAGG
>NW_006461711.1:0-232 GCF_000325575.1 Pteropus alecto | reverse complement strand
GTCCTCACCAGACACCGAATCTGCGGGCACCTTGACCTTGGACTCCCGGCCTCCGAAACTGTGAGACAGAAATATCTGCTGACTAGAAGCCATCCAGTCTGTAGGGTTCTGGTATCAAATGGATTGAGACAACCATCATTGCCATTTATTGGGTGCACGCTGGGGACCAGGTCCTGTTTTGTCCATTATCCTTAGACTGACCTTGCTGGCTCTCTGAACCGGCTCCTGTAGC
>NW_006461710.1:0-232 GCF_000325575.1 Pteropus alecto | reverse complement strand
TGGAACTCCTGGCTTGCTTCTCTTTCCTCCAGCACTTTGTCAGCGAGCGTAAATATGATGAAGAGCTCGGGAAAGCTGCCCGATTCTCCTGTGACATTGAACAGCTCAAGGCCCAAATCATGCTCTGCGGAGAAAGTGAGTTTTGCATACTTGCTAAATAATTCTGTGTGAGTAAAGCCTGGTGCTGTTTGGAGTTGACGTTGGAAATGTCAGGTGTGCGGCCCCCCGGGGG
>NW_006461709.1:0-232 GCF_000325575.1 Pteropus alecto | reverse complement strand
TCTGAGCTCTAGTGCACTGCATGGTCAGTTTCTCCAGATAATAACAATAAACACAGTGTAAGTCCATGGGCTACGTTCTAAAAGAGTCTCAGAATGTATATCCCTTTAAAGTTATTTGTTTTCTTCCTATTATGTTATCTAAATTTTGATATTAAAATTTATGATTTATATCATTTAATCTCTTGAAGTATCCTTAATCAAAATTCAAAAGCAGAAAAAACTTGGGTTGAAC
>NW_006461708.1:0-232 GCF_000325575.1 Pteropus alecto | reverse complement strand
CATTTAAATAAAGTTTAGACAGCTTACACTGTCATTGAGGCCCAGCATAGTCTGGTCCCTTATTACTTATTTCCACTGACTCCTTGTCTCCCACCCTGCTCCATGACACTGATCTTTAGGCTGTTCTTCCAGCACTTGAGGCTCACTGCTACCTCAGGTTTTTAAATCAGTGTTTTCTGTCCTGAAATGCTTCTTTCTGAGATCTTGTATAGTGTGCCCTTTCACATCCTTC
>NW_006461707.1:0-232 GCF_000325575.1 Pteropus alecto | reverse complement strand
GCTGCCTGTAGGATACGGCTTACAGGGTTCAGAGCATCAGTGGGACGGGCTGCTTCTGTGCGCCACTCGGCTCTCCCGGTCACTGTCCCTAGCCCCTCGGGGCAGCGACTTACGCCCTGCTAGTATTCCTCATCGGTGACAGAACCGTCCGGGGTCACTGTGAAGACGAAACGCCACGGCATAAGTGAAAGTCCTTCGCTCGGTGCTCGGAACGTAGTGCGTGTTCGGTGAA
>NW_006461706.1:0-232 GCF_000325575.1 Pteropus alecto | reverse complement strand
ATTAGAGTTATTTTTAGAGTTAATGTTAGGGTTAGTGTAAGGGTTTAGGGTTAGGATTAGGTTTGCATTAGGTTTAGATTTAGTGTTAAGTTAAGGGGTTAAGATTAGGTTTATTGTTACTGTATAATTTAATTTTATGATTAGAATTGAAGTTAGGATTTACTATAGTTTTAGGGTTAAGATCAGGGTTACGGTTTGTGTTAGGGTTAGCGTTAGAATTAGGGTTAGGATT
>NW_006461705.1:0-232 GCF_000325575.1 Pteropus alecto | reverse complement strand
TTTAGCTTTTTCTTGTCTGAGAAGCTCTTTATTTGCTCTTTGCTTCTAAATGATAGCCTTGCTAAGTAATCTTGGTTGTAGGTCCTTGCTTTTCGTGTTTATAAGAACATTCATTTCATTTTTTTTAAATCAGACTTTATATAATTTCCCTCTTAGTTATGGTCCCAAAGAGTAGCTTTGTTTCTTTCTTATTCTTTCCTGTTTTTATTTTTTCCTTTTGTTTCTTAAAAAA
>NW_006461704.1:0-232 GCF_000325575.1 Pteropus alecto | reverse complement strand
CCGTCTGAGCGGCTGCCCTTCTCTGGCAGAGCTGGAGACGGCGAGTGTGTCCGGATGTCTAATGCCAAATGCGAGGAGCGACCCGCACGGACCCGCCGAAGGCAGGCGTGGCGACGTGGCGCGTCTTCTCCGTGTTCTTCCTGGATTGGCCACTGTCAAAACCACCATGATAGCCTGGGCGCACCGGAGCCCGGGTGCACGCCGGCCTGCACGCTTTGGGTTCGGTGCTTCT
>NW_006461703.1:0-232 GCF_000325575.1 Pteropus alecto | reverse complement strand
ATTGATTCCCATGGCATTCATTTGGTTTTCATCTACGATAGTCATGGATATTTTAACGTATTTCCTTGGGGGGGGGGGCAGAAATTGACCTGGGAAATGGCTCTTTAAAAGGGGTCGTAATTGCTTTCTGCGATTCTTAAAATGTGTTCTAGAAGGTGCTGAGGTGGGAGGAGGAGCTCACGTTAACGGGAAGAAGACAGAAAGAGGGATGAAGAGCGCGAAGCTGCTGATG
>NW_006461702.1:0-232 GCF_000325575.1 Pteropus alecto | reverse complement strand
TACTCAAACACCAACACTTACATGCTCCTTAGTTCCGAGGGACTCATTCTCTTTATACTAACTGCTATAATTCCCTACTGTACCAAGTTGAATCATATACCCTCCAATTTCAAGTCTACACAGAACCTCAGAATGAGAACTTATTTGGAAAGAGGGTCTTTGCAGACGCAATTAGTAACGAGGAGGTCATATTGGGTTAGGGTGGACTAAAAGGGACTTTATCAGAGGAGAG
>NW_006461701.1:0-232 GCF_000325575.1 Pteropus alecto | reverse complement strand
GGCAATTTCTGGAGGCATTTTTGGTTGTCGGAAGTGGGGGAAGGGAGCGCTCCTGGCGTCTAGTGGGTAGAGGTCTGGGGTGCTACTCCATGCCCCGTAATGTATAGGATGGCCCCGCAACAAGGCATGACCTAGCCCAAAATGTCACCAGTGCTGTGGTCAAGAGACCCTGGTGTAGAGATAGAAATAATAAGAACGACATCTCAGGAAAGAAGTTCCCAGGGAGAGGGAG
>NW_006461700.1:0-232 GCF_000325575.1 Pteropus alecto | reverse complement strand
TATATACATTTCTCCAAATCAAAATGATTATTTTGTAGTGCTTTTATTAATTTGCTGAAAAAGTAGAGTTCTTTATATTTAAGTTAGAAGGCTTACCTATATCTTGAAAGAAAATACTCTGTCGTAGTGTATAATTTGTATAACACATAAATTCAAATTCTACTCAACAATTAATCAGTTAATCCTAAAAGCAGTAAGATAAAATAAATTACTTCTAATGCTTACTCAAGAG
>NW_006461699.1:0-232 GCF_000325575.1 Pteropus alecto | reverse complement strand
TGGCTTGGGTGGGGCCACAAATTGGGGGATGCAGAGTTTCAAGAAGTCCCCTGAAGAGCGACCAATGTTATTCTGTTTGATAAAATCTCAGCGTTGGAGGTGCTACATTCACATATTTCTGGCTTCAAGAGAGCTTCGCCTCTGGCCTACACTCCGAAAGCTCTCTGTCTCCCTCTACGTCCCTAGTGTCTGCCACAGAGCTGACTCAGTGCTGGTGCTCAAGTGGAGCAGG
>NW_006461698.1:0-232 GCF_000325575.1 Pteropus alecto | reverse complement strand
GTGTAGGAGAAGATAACAAACTTGTCAGATGGCTCGTTTCAATGATTTGCTTTTATTCTCAATTTGTTTCTGTTTCTAAGCTTTTGAGCTTTTCACCAATCTGTAAGCAACATCTTGAAAAGGTCAGGTGACCCACGAATCTAAATACCTCCACCTAGTATGAACTTAAGTCTGTTTTTCGCCCCCTGAGGAGCCCAATCTGTTCTTTACTATCTCAAAATAGAGATTTTAA
>NW_006461697.1:0-232 GCF_000325575.1 Pteropus alecto | reverse complement strand
AGCGGGGAGCCGGTGTTGGAGGAGCCGAGATGCCCGGGTCGGGGTGACGGGACCTCGGCGAAGGGGCGTCAGTGGCGAGCAGCGCCGGCGCAGACGGCCTGTCGGGGCCACAGGCCAGCTGGCAGGATCGCGCCGCGCTTGCATGGCTTGGCTGTGGTTTCCGCTAGAGGCGTGAGGATGCGTGGAGCACGGAGAGCGCGGTCGGCCTTAGCCAACGACCTCGTGTGTGTTT
>NW_006461696.1:0-232 GCF_000325575.1 Pteropus alecto | reverse complement strand
GACCCGGGCCAGATTTTTCAAACAGCTCAGCTTCTCTCCGAAATGGAATGGAGGAGAGTGTTTTTTCAAAGAGCAAGAGAGAGGCTTCGCCTCTGTTCTCCTTGGGTTTGTGAACTTGCCTGGGGGAAAAAGGAAGCACAGGTGTTGTGTGTCCTGCAGAACTGTGAGATACATACCTGAGGCTGCCAGGAAGGCCACCAGACCTTAGGTCATGGGAGGGACAGCTTGCGAC
>NW_006461695.1:0-232 GCF_000325575.1 Pteropus alecto | reverse complement strand
TCTCTGGGGCACAGTGCGCCCCCTTTCTTCCCACTCCGGGGACAAGCCAGGGCTCCTCAGTGTCAGCATGGGTGAGAGCAAAGGCAGGCTTCTAGGACCTGGGGGCCCCTTTCCCCCGCAACCCGCGCTTGTCCCCTGGATCTGGAGGGAGCAGTGACCCAGGGCCATCTGCTTATGTCTCATGAAAATGGCGGGGGCCCCCTTGCTCTTCGTGAGTCCTTCATTCTAGCAG
>NW_006461694.1:0-232 GCF_000325575.1 Pteropus alecto | reverse complement strand
GGAGATTGACTTTTCCAAAGTTCACGTGCCCAGGTGGCCTGACCATGATGTACATTACATCCCCATGATTCATTGATTTCCTAATTAGAAGTTTGTACCTTTTCACTCACTTTGCTTTAATATTAAATGTAATTGATTTTTATTGGCAACTGATAGGAGATTTCTACGAGCAGAAAATCCATTGTCAACAATCTGTCGTGTAGAATCTAAAGAACAAAACAAACAAACAAAA
>NW_006461693.1:0-229 GCF_000325575.1 Pteropus alecto | reverse complement strand
ATGAGACACATTAAGAGGAGAAAACGATCAAATTTATTATGTATGTATATATAAGGGTTCCATAAGAATATAGGACCTGAGAACAGATCAGGCAGTTAAGTCTTATATGCCATCTTGAGCTAAGAAGGGAGCCTGGTTACGGTTTGGAACTAATGGAAAGCAATTCACATGGAAGGGGAAAAGCAAATGTTTGTTAAATAAATGTTTGCTGGATCATCTTTAATATGAG
>NW_006461692.1:0-232 GCF_000325575.1 Pteropus alecto | reverse complement strand
AAGGAAAGTGAGAACTCAGACCCTGCACCTGTGGCATGGGTGTCCAGCATCACATGGGAAACCCATCGCAGAGCATCTCCACCGTGGCTTCTAAGATTTTACCGCTTCAGTCCAAGATCTGCTCAGGGCCAGCGATGGCCACGGCTTCTGTAACCAACATGTCCCAGGGACACCTTGAGGCACATAGTGTGGCATCAGGGGCCAAGGACCAGAATCCAGGGTTTGAGTTTTG
>NW_006461691.1:0-232 GCF_000325575.1 Pteropus alecto | reverse complement strand
CCTTGACTTGGACGGTTCTGGACCCCGAGAAGGGCCTGAGCCAGCTCCGCGGCACGGTCGCGAAGGAGAGGTCGGTCTACTGTGACACTCCACATGCAAGTGAGACAAACGACACACTGGCACACCGTTTATTCTAAATCTAATACATGTACATTTGAATTAAAAGCTTCTTTACGAGAAAAAAATGTACCACAAATGGGCCAAAAAAAGCCGCAGGTCACCTCGTCACCCG
>NW_006461690.1:0-232 GCF_000325575.1 Pteropus alecto | reverse complement strand
GTGTATTCAGAGACAGATGTCTCTGCACTTCAGACGGTAGAAAGCAGAATGATCACTGGGTCTGGGAATTATTTGGCTTATAGTTCTTCACAACTCCCTGGAAACTGGTCTTCCTCAGAAGTTATTCTTGCCTAGCTTCATGGGGTTCCATGCTTCGCATGCACGTGTTGGGATTCCATCAAAGACTCAAGGAGGTTGTCATGTGACTTTCCGGAACTCTCTCTTGGTAGAA
>NW_006461689.1:0-232 GCF_000325575.1 Pteropus alecto | reverse complement strand
TATTTCACTTAGCATAATGTCCTCATGTTGTAACAAATGGCAGAAGTTTTAATATATATATCTCACAACTTTTTTTATTCATTTACCCATCGATGGGCATTTAGGTAGTTTCCATATCTTAGCTATGGTAAATACTGCTGCTATGAACATGAGGGTGCAGATAGCTCTTCGACATAATGTTTTAGTTTCCTTCAGATATAATCCCAGAAGTGGGAACCTCCATACAGTTTCT
>NW_006461688.1:0-232 GCF_000325575.1 Pteropus alecto | reverse complement strand
CCCAAAGTTCTGTTTTACCCATCAGTGATGGATCTGGTTTATAGGTTTAGCATCACAATAGAGCAGGGTATACAGGGAAAAGCCAGGACCTGAGATAAAATATGACTCCTGGAGTGAAATGCACCATGGGCTGGGGGTGGGGAGGGGTAGACCTCACCGCAAGTAATGATGGGAAGTATAGCCAGCCACTCAGCTCATGGCAGCCATGGGGCCTTGGCTTCTGGAGGGTGTG
>NW_006461687.1:0-232 GCF_000325575.1 Pteropus alecto | reverse complement strand
CCGCCCACTCCTTGCATCTGCCCTGCAGAGATCTGTCTTAGGGACCCTCCCTTTCCCCTTATCCTGCTCCCTGAGAAAGCCGCCTGCGGGTGTCCCCGCCTGCTCCTGGCGCTTGGGCTCCGGCTCACTGGAGATGCCGTGCCCCGGCTGTGAGCGGCTGACTCTCGGGACATCCCAGGCCTGGATGACAGCTCTGCACCACGTCGGACTGTCCGTGCTCCACCGTCCCCAC
>NW_006461686.1:0-232 GCF_000325575.1 Pteropus alecto | reverse complement strand
AGAGAGAACGAGAATGAATGGATGAGGTAGTTGGGCTAAGCCACTTTTAATACTTAGCACAGCACACTTGGGGTCTTACATTGTCCTGGTGGGAACATCACGGAGTCTAAGGATGAGGAAGGAAGAGAGCATAATATGGAAAAGATGTGGTCTCTGGGATACTGGAGACCAGGTCTTGCCACAAACTAGATGTCTGGCCCTGGACAAGTTGCTTAAACGCCCTCGGCTTCAG
>NW_006461685.1:0-232 GCF_000325575.1 Pteropus alecto | reverse complement strand
GCCTCATTGTTCAATGAGTAACAACTGTAGCAAAAGCTCAGTCCTTCACACATGGGAATGAGAGCGTGAAAACGGGTTGGGATGGGAGAGAATGGAAAAGCTGAAAAAGATTGCCTGGTTCTGCTTCTCTCAAAATCGCGGAGAATGAAAGTCCTGGGGTCACCCTTCCATTGTCTCAGGAGGTATCATTCTTCGTCTTCCCTGCTTGTTCTCCAGATTTGGTATCCCGAAT
>NW_006461684.1:0-232 GCF_000325575.1 Pteropus alecto | reverse complement strand
TCAGCAAAGTGAAGACGGACGCCGCGGCAGTGCGTTTCCCCTGAGAGCCATCTGGGCCGGGACCCCGCAGCATAGGGTGCCGCATGAGGACGGGGCGCGGGGATGCAGCTCGTCCCCCAAAAGTGCAGGTTGAGTGAGCGAGCTGGGCCGAGGCCCTGACACGGCTCCCGGGCGCCGGCGCGGAGATGCTCAGGAACGGTCACTGCAAGCCGAGTGCCACCCTCAGGCCGGG
>NW_006461683.1:0-232 GCF_000325575.1 Pteropus alecto | reverse complement strand
AAACCTAAATTTTACATTAAGAATAAACCTAACCATAACCACATATCGTCATAGTAACCCTAAAACTAACGCTAATCTTAATCCTGACAGTAACCGTCACCTTAACCCTAATCCTAACCCTAAAACCTAACCATAAACTGAACCTAACCATAACCATAACCCTAACCTAATCTTTACGCAATCCTAACCCTAACACCAATCTTAACTCTAAACGCTTACTCGAACTCTAAAG
>NW_006461682.1:0-232 GCF_000325575.1 Pteropus alecto | reverse complement strand
AGCTGCCATAATACAGGGACCATCTCAAGGTGACCCTAGGCAGTAAAAATCTTGCAGGCTTGGAGGGCCTCAATCTTGATTGGCCATAAGTGGCACTGTTGGGACTGAGACATAATCAATGCACATATTGCAGAAGGAAGGGCACTAGAAAGGCGAGTGGGAAGCTGCGGAGGGGTAGACCTCATAAGCCCTCGCCTCACATAGCAAGCCTCTCATGAAGGGGCTGCTCTCT
>NW_006461681.1:0-232 GCF_000325575.1 Pteropus alecto | reverse complement strand
AAATCAGATCCACGAACATGTCATTTGTTTTACGTCACACGAGTTCTCCGAATGTTGTTCATCTGCAAGAAGACATAAAATAAGACATATGTAGACTTCAAGCTATAAATGGTCATCTTCGCAAAAATCCTTGGCACGTTTAAATCCCTTCAACACCATTTCTACCCAACGGTCATACATACTGTGGCTGGTCGCCACTGGGAATGGAATGTGCATTACCACCTGGGGCAGT
>NW_006461680.1:0-232 GCF_000325575.1 Pteropus alecto | reverse complement strand
ACCCCGCCTAACTGTGGGTGCGCAGGGCGCGTGGGTGACGCGAGCGCGGTGACCAGACCCTGGGTCCCCTTGCCTCCCGCTGCTTTCCCGGAGTTTGAGAATAAATGTGGGTCTGTGTGACAAAGCCGGAGTCCCTCTCTCCGTCCCTATGTCTTTTCCTTTCTGAGTTTTAGAAAGCCCATCAATGTACCCAGACAGAGCTAAGATGCTAAAGAGCCTAGTGTTGAACTTT
>NW_006461679.1:0-232 GCF_000325575.1 Pteropus alecto | reverse complement strand
TTATTTTGTTTTTTAAGATTCCACATGTAAGTGAAGTCATATGTTATTTGTTTTTCTCTGTTTGAATTGTTTCACTTAACCTAATAACCTCTAGATCCATCTATGAAATCTAACAAGTGGTTAGATTTCATTCATTTTTATGGCCGAGTAATATTCTGTTGTATAATGTACCACATCTTCTTTATCCATTTTTTATTGTATTTAATCCATTTATATTTAAAGTAATTATCGA
>NW_006461678.1:0-232 GCF_000325575.1 Pteropus alecto | reverse complement strand
ATGTTCTAGTGATAGAGACTGATTTTCAAAAGTGTGTAAATACTTTCATTTCAGATATTGGTAAGTGTTATAAAAATAAAGGAGAAAAATTGAAAAGAGAACAAATAGGTTGGGGTGATGAAAGTTCTTTTATATAGGAAAGGTCTCTGATTGTTTCAAAAGAGCTGGAAAAGTAAAGAATTGAGGGATTGATTATCTGATGTAAAGCCCCAGAAGTTGTGATAACTTCAGC
>NW_006461677.1:0-232 GCF_000325575.1 Pteropus alecto | reverse complement strand
TTGTGCTGGGCTGGAGATGCCTGGGAGATAATAAGCTACAAATGAAGGCCAATGCTAGTAGTGCTAGGCTTGGGGCTTCTTAGCAAGAGGTATAGGATATGTCATTGTGAATCTCTGAGGGGTTTTAGGAAAGTCTACATCATGAACAAGGACAGGCAAAGTCTACATCATGAACAAGGAGAAGCCACTGTAAGCAACTTAGTTGGCACTAAATATTGGATTTTAGGGAATC
>NW_006461676.1:0-232 GCF_000325575.1 Pteropus alecto | reverse complement strand
GGTGCAGACCGTAAACAAGAAAATGAAAATATTTTTAAAATCATCCATCGTGATGCACACTGAGGAGGACATGGACAGGCTGCTGGGGTGGGGAGTGGAGGGGGGCCCGATCTCTACCAGGATGCTTTTGATGGGAATCGAGCATCACTTTGAACATTCGTTGCCTTACGATTTTAGGAAAGTGATTCTGTGACTCGGCAATGGAAACTTCTTGATGGCTTTGCTGCCCGGA
>NW_006461675.1:0-232 GCF_000325575.1 Pteropus alecto | reverse complement strand
ATCCCTTTGGAAAGAATGAGATAGAGAAATTAGAGGAACAAAGTTATTTAGAGATTTAAAAATCTATAAACATGGTAACCTATCAGTCCCCTCCTGTGAAGGAATGCAATGAGAAACATCTTCCCCCCTTAAGACAAAAAATGGTTCTTTATTAGTTTCTTTTATTATAGAACACTAATAAGCAATAAAATGTACTTCTTTATCCAAATGCAGTGCAATTAATTCCCTTGAT
>NW_006461674.1:0-232 GCF_000325575.1 Pteropus alecto | reverse complement strand
TTCCAAGCTCCATTGCAGCCTTGGAGCTCGGCATGCAATCAACAGACAGGCCTGATTCGCTTTGTGCTGAGGCCCTGTGTCCGAGCTGTGCGCTCGCTGAGGAAAGACAGCACATGGGACCTGTCTGTTTTGTGTACATTGGGTTCGGCATCTTGCTAGGATGAGTGTTGATCCCTCATTTCGTAGATAAGGAAGCTGAGGCTCAGAGAGGTTAAATGACTTATCGAAGGTC
>NW_006461673.1:0-232 GCF_000325575.1 Pteropus alecto | reverse complement strand
CTTTTCCTTTTTTTTTTTTTTTAATCTTGATTATGGGTCACAAGTTCTTGATTCTCTGCAAGTCTAGTAATTTTTTCATTATACGTTAAACATCACAGATGTTTTGTTCTAAAAGTTCCTTTTGAAGCTGTCAGGCTTACTTTTACTTATCAAGGTGAGACTTTTGATTTTGTCCTCAATCTTAGGGGGTCATCTACATGTGTAATATACGGCCTTTTGGGGGTCTCGACTG
>NW_006461672.1:0-232 GCF_000325575.1 Pteropus alecto | reverse complement strand
GAGGCAGGGGCAGGTGCTGGGGCGGCAGGGCTCGTGCAGACACGCGCACCCCGGGACGGTGAGCTGAGTGGGGTCGACGTCGGCTCCCGGGCCAGCCACGTGCTCGGGGGTGTACTGCGGGAGACAAACGCGGCGAGTGAGCGCGGCGTGGCCGCGGGTCACAGGGATCCCAGGCGACTTTTGTCTGCGATACTTGTTTTTCCAACATATGTAAAAATAGGGCAAAACTGAC
>NW_006461671.1:0-232 GCF_000325575.1 Pteropus alecto | reverse complement strand
GGGAGGGCAGGAGGAGAGGGTGACCAAGCCTCCGACCCCAGTCTGGGTGCTCGGAAGGATGCCCGAGGGTGGGCGACTTGCAGGCGTGTCCTGCTGCAGAGGACGCTCGCTCTGCGTCCCTGTTCGGGCTATTCCTCTCACCCCCAAACAACCCTCCGTGCTGTCCCTGTGGTCCTGTCTGTTCCCTGGAACGGCTCCTAGGCTGCCAACTCCTTCAGGGCTGGGCCGAAAT
>NW_006461670.1:0-232 GCF_000325575.1 Pteropus alecto | reverse complement strand
TTCCAGTGATACCAAGTTTATATTTTTGGCCAACTATTCACCTGTTTCTCTTTTAGAAGTTCTGGGCCATGGCCACTGATTTACATTTATTATGTATAGAATACTCTGAGTTATGCGCTGCCATTTAATCTGTGAACATTGACTTGACAATATTTTGCATATTTTTGTCATAGAAGCTCTGCCTTGAAGTGTAATTGATTGATTGATTGATTTTAGGGAATGCCTACTAAAC
>NW_006461669.1:0-232 GCF_000325575.1 Pteropus alecto | reverse complement strand
ATCTGCGAGGACAGAAAGCAGCTCAGCCATCCCGAGTCAAGGCACCGAGCTCTGTTGCAGATGAACTGGGCCTGCCCCAGAGACTGAAGAATTATGGGGAGGCCGCTGCCAGCCTTTTCAGGCCAAACTTACAGTCTCTTCCACCTTTGTCATTACCCCGATTCTCCTCCCCTCTGTGATCGCTCCCTTTACCATGCGACTTTGCGGGTCCTCCCACTGAAGAAGTGAAGTA
>NW_006461668.1:0-232 GCF_000325575.1 Pteropus alecto | reverse complement strand
GCCATTGGAGGAGTTTGAATAGAGAAATAAGATGATCTAACTTACATTTTAAAAGGAGATGATGGTTGCACAACAATGTGAAGGCCACTGAACTGTATACATTAAAACAACAAATTTTTAACAAAAATTTGTTTAAAGTTAAAAAACAATAAATTTTATTATGTATAGTCTACCACAATTTTAAAAAAAATGATCATCCTGGCTGCTGTGCTAAGAATATGTGGAATGGAAG
>NW_006461667.1:0-232 GCF_000325575.1 Pteropus alecto | reverse complement strand
TTCTTAGACTTATCAAAGGTATTTAAGATCAATAAGTTGAGGAGAAACAAAACAAAGGTGTATTCCTTTAAGAAAAAAAACTTTTCTTCTATTGTCCAGACTCCTTCAGAAGCAGGCCAGGTGAAATAAATACTTGTGATGTTAAATAAATGATAATGTTAGGATGCTATTATTTGACCCATAAAATATACTGCCCGTCAGATTCTGAAAGAAACATCAAGCCAGATTTCAT
>NW_006461666.1:0-232 GCF_000325575.1 Pteropus alecto | reverse complement strand
CCTTCCAACGACAAAACGGGCCTCGCTCATGAAATACGAAATACCTTCGCGGGCTAAGTGGAAACGTCCCTGATCTCAAAAGGCACACAGTAGGGTCAAGAGTCACAGAAAGCGGACGCTTCACTAAAGCGCAGTAAGGAACACCTCCTCCGCGTCTATGGAAACGCGTGACGGTCCAAAACAGTTTCAAGACAACAAATGCACTGGACAATGAACGCGCTTCGGTGTCCTG
>NW_006461665.1:0-232 GCF_000325575.1 Pteropus alecto | reverse complement strand
CACTTACACTAACCCTATCACTGACCCTAAATGAAAACTAACTCCTAGACTAAACCTACCCCCTTACTTTAAACCTTACCCTATCCCTAACACTAAACCCTAACCCTAATCATAAACCTAACCCAAACACTGATCCTAAACCTATAACTAAAGCTAACCCTAAACCTAACACTAACCCAAAACCTGTTTCACACTAACAATATCCTTAAGCCTAACCATTTACCCTAAAACT
>NW_006461664.1:0-232 GCF_000325575.1 Pteropus alecto | reverse complement strand
CAAACAAGATGATTCTTCCTAACCTGCTTATTCCAGTTCAGGGTCATGGATGGCTGGAGCCTCTCCTGGCAACTTATGGCACAAAGTGGGACCCCACCGTGGACAGGATGCCCTTACATCACAGGGCCACTCACACCCACACCCACACTCTGACTGGGACAATTTAGACGCACCAATTCACCACACGTGCTTGTCTTTGGGATGTGTGTGTGTGTGTGTGTGTGTCTGTGTG
>NW_006461663.1:0-232 GCF_000325575.1 Pteropus alecto | reverse complement strand
GGTTGAATAACAGGTTTCAAATAATATAAAAAGCCAATGGAGATATGGCAAATGCCATTCAATGGTGTAACTTGATATATCAGAAATGGAAGCACTGATTTTTAGCCATATGATCAGAAAGCCTGAAAGACAAAGAAGTGGAGCCCTTAAGTATGGCAGTATCCATCATCCCCACCAGTCCCAACCCTGCAGATACAATCTGTTACCGTAGCTGGGGCAAGCTATATCTGCA
>NW_006461662.1:0-232 GCF_000325575.1 Pteropus alecto | reverse complement strand
AAGATACAGGAAGATTCTCGTGGGAGGGCAGAGCACAGGGTGGGGTGATGTGCACACATGCTGCCCTTGACACCCCCATCAGGGGTGAGTGTGCACAGATGGGGCTGATTGTGGGATGAGAGGTGAGACGCTTGCACGTGCCCAGCTCTCTGGGCTGCAGTGCACACACATGTGGCGGGTCTGCCTGAGGTGTCCAGGAAAGACACATAGGTGTGGATGGACACGGGGAGGA
>NW_006461661.1:0-232 GCF_000325575.1 Pteropus alecto | reverse complement strand
CCTCAGGACACCCACAACTTTTGTCTGTCCGACTTCCTATAAAACGGAATTTCCCACAACACCCCTTCTTGAATTCAGTCAGTTTCTAGAAGAGCCCACATAATTCAGGGAAACGCTTATTTGCATTTACTAGTTTATTATGCACTAAAAGATATGATAAAGGATGCAGATGAACAGTCAGATGAAGAGATACATACGGTTAGACTGGGAAGCATCCCAGTGCAGGAGCTCC
>NW_006461660.1:0-232 GCF_000325575.1 Pteropus alecto | reverse complement strand
GGATCTGACCCCAGAACCATGTCCCATGTGGTCCCTTCGACACCACCGAGAAACCTCCCGAACACCACAGCCAGTGCCCACCGTGGGGGCACCCGGCACGCCCATTAGGCAAGCAGGCCTCTGGGCAGCCAGGCCGTGGAGGGTAACCGAGGAGCCACGAGCACCCCCGGGAGCGCTTCCTAGTGCTAGGGGCTCCGCTTAGGGTTCCCTTTCTCAAAACCAAAGCCTCGTG
>NW_006461659.1:0-232 GCF_000325575.1 Pteropus alecto | reverse complement strand
CGGAGCACAGCAGACTTACTCACGAACTCCCTCCGAGCCAGCAGGACGTTCCCTGAGCCAGTGAGCTCGAAGATCTGCACGGTGTACCCTTTGGAGGGGCTCAGGCCCCCCACCGTAGCCTTGGGGGTCTTGGTGCTCAGCATCACCTCCTGCTCCGAGTCCCCTGCAGTGGGAATGGGGGACTGGCGAGGCCTCGAAAGTGGGTGAGTGCATGCATGTGCGTGCGTGTGTG
>NW_006461658.1:0-232 GCF_000325575.1 Pteropus alecto | reverse complement strand
AAAAAAAACACTTTGATATATACCTTATTCTACAAAACTTAACTCTAAATACATCATAGACTCAAATATAAAATTTAAAACTACAAAATTTCTAGGAGTAAATCTTTATGACCTAGAGTTTGGCAAGGATTTTTTAGTTACAATGCCAAAAGCATGATCCATAAAATAAAAAAAAAATTGATAAATTAGTAGTCATGAAAATCAAGCACTTCTGCTCTTAAAAGACACTATC
>NW_006461657.1:0-232 GCF_000325575.1 Pteropus alecto | reverse complement strand
CACGGCGGCTCGGACAGAACCTCTCATTTCTCATATCCAAGGGCTGGCGCTGCTGAAAATCCGATGTGGAACTTAATAGTACAGGTTCCCGGATTAAAATGGCTGTTAGATTCACAGTCCGGACAAGTTTCCTGCGTAAAAATGAGGGCGTTAATCAGGTAAGAGTGAAATCCTACAACCTAGAATAGGACATCTCATTGGACCTAGAGACACTGACGCTGTTGACCTCCAA
>NW_006461656.1:0-232 GCF_000325575.1 Pteropus alecto | reverse complement strand
GCTGCAGTCTTGGCTCGTTTTCCTTGTGAGAGCTTCGTTGTCACATGACATGGGGTTCCGCGGGGTGACCTCAGACCCCGAGAGCAAGAGTGTCCCGTCCTGCATTGTAAATATCTCACGAGTCACCTTCTAGACCGATGACAGAAGGTTTCAGATCCTTCTATCAGATCGGCGAAGCCCAGACTCGGACCCTGAGAAATGATTTCCCTCCTCTGTGCCACAAGGAACGAGG
>NW_006461655.1:0-232 GCF_000325575.1 Pteropus alecto | reverse complement strand
AGGCACCTGGGTGTCCCAGTGGCCGCTTTCAGAAGTGGCGGCACCCCGCTCCCGGGCAGTTTTTGCCTCGCTTGGCACCAGGCCACAGCCTGCTGCAGCGGCAGCCCCAGAGCTGAGCTACCTACAGCCTCTGCAGCCAGGGATGCAGAATGCTGCTCTCCCAGCCATGGCTTCTGGTCTGCAGTGCGAGGGAACACTGGGCATGGGGGTGGTTGGAGGACAGTCCCGCCCT
>NW_006461654.1:0-232 GCF_000325575.1 Pteropus alecto | reverse complement strand
AAAGATTTAAATCTGTCTTGAAAGATTTAAACCTGTCTTGAAAGTATTCCCATTCCCAGCTTTTCTGCTTTACATGAACTTTTTTATCTCTTTTTCAGACAGTAACATTTTTTCAGACAGTAAATTATGAGGCAGTAAATGATTACTTCGAGTTGCAGTAAGTATGACTTTTTCTTTTTTAAATGCTTACAGCACCTTGTCTTCCAAGGTGGTCTCCCATCCAAGTACTAAC
>NW_006461653.1:0-232 GCF_000325575.1 Pteropus alecto | reverse complement strand
TAGGCTATTGATGTTTCTTTTTGCTGTTGATAGTTTTGAAGTATAGGTTTGGAGATCAACCTCTCTTTTATCCTATCTAAAAGAGGCCATTCTATTCCAGAGACTGTGCAGTTGGAGTTCAGTTTCAGATTGTGTACACCAGATTCATTAAATAATTCTTCATACGGACCTATCAAGGAGACTGTCTTCACTCTTGAGGATGTGCAAATCAAAGTACTAAATGAAAAGAATG
>NW_006461652.1:0-232 GCF_000325575.1 Pteropus alecto | reverse complement strand
ATTCTTCCCTCCAAGCTTGCAAGGACAGTGAGGAATGCTGTCACGCCTTGTACAGATGCTGCTAATACATGTTTCTCAAAACGGTCTCTCAAATGCAACTGTGGGAAGATGCTTCACGTAGCGCTTCCTGGGCCTGGCGCCCGGGCCCATAGGCTGACCCCCAGATCGGGAGGGCGGCTCCCCGTCCCTGGGCCTCGCGGAGACTCGCGCCTCTTCTCGTGGGGTCTTCCTC
>NW_006461651.1:0-232 GCF_000325575.1 Pteropus alecto | reverse complement strand
TTTATAATTCTCCTTCACCCCTCAGCTTTATTGAGATATAATCGACAAATAAAATTGTATTACATTTAAAGTATACAACATGACGATTTGATATACATACATATTATGAAAAGATTTACACCATTGAGATATTTAAAATATCCATCATCTTACATATTCACTTTTTTGTGTGTGTATGAGAACACTTAGGTTCTACCTTCTTAGAAAATTTTGATTATACAGTACAGTATTA
>NW_006461650.1:0-232 GCF_000325575.1 Pteropus alecto | reverse complement strand
CCTCAACAGACAACTGGACCTAGCTAGCAATATCAAGTGCCTTTAGTACTGACCTATGCCACTGACCATGTGCTGATGAAGTTCCTGATCTCCTTCTCCATGCCAGGCAGTCTGAGTCAGCTTAGGTTAACCATTTCACTCCACAGACGTGTCCCTTGAGTACACCTGGGTGCTCAGTGTAGTTCATTTTGAGTTCGGCAGCTTGATATAAGAGAGCAGCATCCTCCCTTTG
>NW_006461649.1:0-232 GCF_000325575.1 Pteropus alecto | reverse complement strand
TACTTGGTAAAAGGGCTTAATAGGTAGGACTATCTTCTAAGAAGAAGCTAGAAGGCGACATGTTCTGAGCATTAAAGAATGGCAAAGCACCAAGCAAGAGGGATTTGGGCTGGTCAACATGAGTCCAGCAGAAAAGACCCGAGAGTAGGCCCCAGGGATGATCACACTGCAGACAATTCCAAACAACCAGCACTTATGTCCTAAAAGACCATCCAGAAGTCTGGAGTTTGGT
>NW_006461648.1:0-232 GCF_000325575.1 Pteropus alecto | reverse complement strand
AGTTAGAGACTCCAAAGGTCCAGGGTGAAAATTTCGGGGTGCCAGGGTCTATATTAGTATAAATGTTAGAATATTTCAGAGTGGCTCCATAGTGAAGTGGTTAGCGCATCTGCTTTACATGCAGAAGGTCCCGGGTTCGCACCTCAGGTGGAGCCACGAACTGTACCCTGGGTGCGCCAGGCCCCGGGTGCACACCGGGAGCATGTGGGAGGAGACACCCTGCCTTCAGAGA
>NW_006461647.1:0-232 GCF_000325575.1 Pteropus alecto | reverse complement strand
TGATGCTTGGAGATTGTTTTTTCTTCTCTTGTTCTTATTTCGTTTTAGTAAAAGCACCATATGAAAAATAAATCCTTCTTGAGTCTGAGCTTGCTGGCGCGGGAGGGAAAGCAGAGCATTCTGACAGCAGACGCTCCTGAGAGGCCGCCGTTGCGGGCTTCAGCCCCTGGGTGACTCTGCGTCTGAACCGCCTTGCTTCCCTTTGTCCCAGCCGGATCAGAGCCTCCCGGAC
>NW_006461646.1:0-232 GCF_000325575.1 Pteropus alecto | reverse complement strand
GGCGACGATGACAGTGATTACGATGATGATAAGGACAATGACAACCACGAGAGGTCTACGTGATCGTGCGTCGTCGCGTCAACTTGACTGGCCAGGGGGTGCTCAGACGGAACGTATTCCGGGTGTCTGTGAGGGTGTTTCCGGGTGAGATTAGTGTTTGATCGCTCTCCCGTTGTGGGGGTGGCCTTCACCCCATGTGTTGAGGGCCTGAATAGAACAAAAAGGGGAGGAA
>NW_006461645.1:0-232 GCF_000325575.1 Pteropus alecto | reverse complement strand
CTAAGTGTGGATACTGTGCATGCTGTACTCGTTGACCGCTGCTACTACAGTGTGAGGGGTTAAGGTCCGGCCCAGGCCACCCGTCTTCCATCCAGGTACATTTGCTATCAGAGGTTTGGGACAGACAGGCCACACTTTTTTATTACTTTGCTGTGTAGAGAACTTATGACAGCAAAGAAAAAGTTGCTAGTCGCTCAGTCTCAGCTCTGCGTTTTGAATTCTTATCCCTCTT
>NW_006461644.1:0-232 GCF_000325575.1 Pteropus alecto | reverse complement strand
AAGCAGAGAGCGAATAACCCTTCAAGGTCCCTTGGCCCCAAAGCTATCTCCTGGTAGACACAGAACACTTACCCAAGGTCAGAAACACAGCTACTCCAGTCACCAGTCTCATACTTCCAGGACAAACTAGGATCATGGGCCCAGAGCTCAGTGTTTGTGTCTGATCCTAGTCTTAGAGAGGTTCCAGAGAACAGAAGCAACAGCTACTAGTAAAGACTTAAAAAAAAAAAAA
>NW_006461643.1:0-232 GCF_000325575.1 Pteropus alecto | reverse complement strand
ATGATGCAAAAATGAATTTAGATTGCTCGATGGCCGGATGGAAATGAGGAACCCATTACTGGTGGTAGACAGAGTACTGAGAGTCCCTAGCATGCTGTAATAGTGCAATTTTTAAAACTTCACCTGTGGTGAACTGGGATGGTATCTAGGTGGAAGGAGATGCTCTGGTTTGTACAGTAACTTTTGCATTTGAATAATACAGGGAAAATAGTTACAAGGAAACCAGAAGTAG
>NW_006461642.1:0-232 GCF_000325575.1 Pteropus alecto | reverse complement strand
ATGCTCTAAGATGACTAGAATGAGGTTTTAAATAGCAAAAGTGTGATTTCAATTTTACCCTTAGGGCGAATGAATTCCAGAACTGGTCAGTACAGTGGAGGGACTCAATCATGGGATGGTGAATAGATTTTTTTGTTTGTTTAATTAGCTGAGATCAGGCATTCAGAGCTATTAAGCAACGTGGCAACGGTTAATAATTACAGACAAAATAAGTGAGCTTGGTATTTTGTTC
>NW_006461641.1:0-232 GCF_000325575.1 Pteropus alecto | reverse complement strand
TACTGATTTCTTTTAGGAGACACAAAGATCAAAAGATCGTGTATTCTTTATACTTTTTTAAAAATATACTTTCCATAAATGTGGAAGGAATAGTACTGAGAAAACAAATGTTATAGAAGATATTGAACTTCAGTTCCAAAAGGTAAATGTAGGTTTGATTATATTCAATATCTGAGCAATGGAAAATGGTTTAATCGCTGATTATTCAAGGAATACTAATCCTGCACACCAA
>NW_006461640.1:0-232 GCF_000325575.1 Pteropus alecto | reverse complement strand
ACCAAGGTCACTAACACAGAGAAGTCTGGCCATTCCTTTGAACAACCGCATCGGAAAAGATGATATTAATGGTCTCCTCTCACTTCGATGCTGTGGACTACTGGGATTCTAACAAGCTTTAGTGTCCCCTAAATGTTGTCATGCTGTGTTGCATGACAAAACTCAAAACTCAACTGACTGAACACATCTGTGACCACGTGACAGCAACTCCGAGGCCCCTGAAAATGCCAAC
>NW_006461639.1:0-232 GCF_000325575.1 Pteropus alecto | reverse complement strand
GTGTGAGAAGAAAAACAAAAGAGACAGGTATGATAATACTAGGATCTGAAGATTTGGGGTGGGATAGGCCTTAACCAAAGTTTGTTATTGTTATAGTTGTTTATTTTGTTTGTTCGTTTTTTTTGTTTTAAAGACAACTTTGAGTCTTTGCAAATTTCATGGTAAGGACTGTATATCTGATTATTTGGACAATTATTGTTTGCAATAATCTTTCATATTTGTAGACCAGTTT
>NW_006461638.1:0-232 GCF_000325575.1 Pteropus alecto | reverse complement strand
CTGTGTACTTGACATTAATTTAAAAAATAATAAAGGGGCTGGGCAGACACCATGCAAATCTTTACTATTTTTACATCAACGATCCCTATCCGTTGCTAGTGGAGCATATGTGATTTCTCCCTGAAATAAAAAAGAATTTGCCTACTTGTTTTTTTTGTCGAAGATGTTTCCCCAGGCATACCTGATTGACTTGTGAGGATTTAAACGAGAAGCAATGACTACAGATAGAAGA
>NW_006461637.1:0-232 GCF_000325575.1 Pteropus alecto | reverse complement strand
TTTTTTTTTCCTTTGGCTTATTGATATGCATGCAGAATGTGAGCGATGTCCCCTATTTAATTCTGCTGGTACAATCTGATCCAGGAGGACACACATTCTGACCCTGGATTGTCTGCCTCTGAATGGGAATCTTTAACGATTTCAAAAGGCAATTCAATTTGAGGTTGTTACAGATTTTTAAAGCATAAAACCCAACAAATATAGATATATACGGAAGAGGCATTCTGGAAAA
>NW_006461636.1:0-232 GCF_000325575.1 Pteropus alecto | reverse complement strand
AGCGGAGGGGAGAATCTGTGCGTAGCAGCGGCTGGAAACGGAGCAGGATTCGTGACCACGGGGCACCGTGGAGAAGGCGCCGGGCACACGGTCCACCGGAAACTCTGTTTCTCTAAGAAAATGACTCTGCCAGTGGCACGGGCTCTCCCCACGCCTCGTCCCGGTGGGGTCCCTCCGCGGGCAAACCGTTTCCTTGTGTCTTTTTGCATTGAAAACCAGTCAAACCAGAAGT
>NW_006461635.1:0-232 GCF_000325575.1 Pteropus alecto | reverse complement strand
GCCCTTCCCTGGGGACAGAGGCTGAAAGCCCAGCTTACTCCCTGGCACCGGGGAGCCTGGGGAGTGAGGGCATTGGTGGAGAAGCCCCAGAAGACGGGAAGGGAGAAAGACAGAGCTGGACTTCTATAACCTCCTAAGGGTCAAACGGTCAGGCCCAGCCACCAGGGGCCAGGCAAGGGAGGTGAAAAACTCCTCCGTCAGATAGCAAGGGGGCAGGGCAGGCCAGATGCCC
>NW_006461634.1:0-232 GCF_000325575.1 Pteropus alecto | reverse complement strand
CACTACTTTTGACTGCTGTCCTCTCCTGGGCTGTCAATTTTAAATGCCTCCTTTGTGATCTCTTCACCCTAACTAAGTCTCTCCTACCTCCAATTTAATTTTCACAGCTCTTTCAGAATTGTCTTTATAAATGCTTGTATGACTACATGTTTTCCCATGTTATGAGCCTTTATCACCTCTTATCCCCCAGAGGATTGTGCCAAACTCCCTAATAAGGTATTTATAACCATCA
>NW_006461633.1:0-232 GCF_000325575.1 Pteropus alecto | reverse complement strand
AAAAATAAGTAGTACTGTTAACATTTTGCTGCATCCTTTTAGGATTTTTATATATAAACTTATGCATAAATACATACCTTTTAAAAACAGGCTTATTCAAAAGTGCTATCAATTTTTACGTTTAGTAGAAATTGTATTATGTTGATGGGTTTCTTTGCTTTTCAAGATATACATCAATGGCCTTTAAATTTGGGACCCCCCTGTGTCATTCAAATGGATTCCACACACAAAT
>NW_006461632.1:0-232 GCF_000325575.1 Pteropus alecto | reverse complement strand
TCTTATTTGCTGATCACATAGGAAGGAAGGGCAACTTCTAGGTTTCATATTGCAGAGGTAGGGAAACTAAGATCCACTGACAGAGTGAGGGGTTTGCCTCAGGTCACACATACATCAAATTGGCCAGAGAGCTAGTGCAAGGACCCTGGTTTCCTGATTCCCAGGCAAAGTTTCTTGCCAACACATTTTACTGCCACCCTCCCACCTGAATGCCAGGGCCTTGTGCTCAGAG
>NW_006461631.1:0-232 GCF_000325575.1 Pteropus alecto | reverse complement strand
GCGACATCGTAACGGCATACAAATGCAGATACACGCATCAAACAAACCGTATGCACGCAAGACCGAACATTTGTCAAACACCATCAACTTTGTGGCACAGAGTGAACCTCGTGCCACATTTTAAAATGTAAATTCTAAAAATGAATTTTAAAAACTCGTAAAGGAGCCTGGGAGACCCCAGGACGGACTGCAGAACGTGACATCGACCTGCGCTACAAATGGAAGACACAGC
>NW_006461630.1:0-232 GCF_000325575.1 Pteropus alecto | reverse complement strand
GGCTCAAATTTGAGCTGAAGGGCTGTACAGAAATCCCTGGGCTCTGCTGCTTTTGGTCAAAGCAGTGCCTACCTTATGCTAGTCCCAGCAGTTGTCTCTACAGTGTGGCAGCCACTAACCAGAGGTTTTCACTTACACCTGAGCCTCTGGCCAGCATGCTGAAAACTGCTTCAGGCTGGGTGTATACAGGCTCAGGCCATCTCAGAGGTTCATCTCTAGGAGCCAAAGATGC
>NW_006461629.1:0-232 GCF_000325575.1 Pteropus alecto | reverse complement strand
CTTTAGCTAGAGCTGATTCTACCCTGAATCTGCATCAGTGTCGTGGGTTGATCGTATCCCCCCAAATTCATATGTTGATGCCTTAGTCCCTCCAGTACCTCAGAACGTGACTGTATTTGGAGACAAGGCTTTTGAAGGGGTAGTTAAGTTAAAATGTGGCCATTAGGGTGGACCCCAAAGCAATGTGACTAGTGTCTCTTATAAGAAAGGGAAATTTGGACACACAGAGGGT
>NW_006461628.1:0-232 GCF_000325575.1 Pteropus alecto | reverse complement strand
TTGAAGGGCACTCTGTTTTTAGAGAGGAGCTGCTGTTTTGAGTTTGGGGCCAGTGAACTCCATTCAAGGCAGGAATGAAGACAGGAATGAAGACAAAGTCTATCTCTATCTCTGTTATATCTCTATCGTCTCTGAATCTCCATCTCTATCTCCATCTCCATCTCCATTTCTATCTCTATCTCTATCTCTATGTATCTCTCTCTCTCATTTTCTTTCTTTTTCTCTCCCTCTT
>NW_006461627.1:0-232 GCF_000325575.1 Pteropus alecto | reverse complement strand
CCAGGAGATTACACACTCTCGGGGGCGCCTTCTGCTGGTTTAAGAATCTAAAAACTCTTAGGACGACGGCCATGGCCGGAGGCTGTGCCACTGAGACGCGGCTTCCGCACGGAGCCCCAACCACCAGAGGCTGCCCCGACCTCCGCCCCGGCCAGCCCGGCCCCACACCGCAGGGGGCTTGGCCTCAGCACTTGCATGGTCCCCACGTTGGGCCTGGTCGGCCTGGGGAAGG
>NW_006461626.1:0-232 GCF_000325575.1 Pteropus alecto | reverse complement strand
GGGTGTTACATGTCTCTCTTTTAAAAGGACATTAACCTCCTCATGAGATGACCCTCGTGTCCTAAGCTAACCCCTAGTTGCCTCTCCAAAGCCCCACCTCCAAGTCGCATTGCATCGAGTGTTAGAGATCAACATGAATTTGGGGGGGCCCCCACATTCAGTCCACAGCACGGCCCTTTTCCTCTCCCACTACTATCCCCCCCGCCCCCCGCACTTTAGTTTCACAGTGGGC
>NW_006461625.1:0-232 GCF_000325575.1 Pteropus alecto | reverse complement strand
CGTGTCGATCAAGCCTTTTTGGCCCTTTCACCTCTCAATTGTGTGTTGTTCTAACAAGGGCCCCTCGTAGGGGTCCTTCTCCATCGTAAGGGGCTCTCGCCCTTTGGACCGAAGCTTTTGGCAGTGTCCCCTATCCCGAGCCAAGTGGGAAGAGGACAGCCGGGGCTCCGCTTCAGACCCACAGCCGGGCAGTGACCGTCCTGCCAAGGAGGTCCCCTGGCTTTGTCGCCTC
>NW_006461624.1:0-232 GCF_000325575.1 Pteropus alecto | reverse complement strand
CAACTCAAGATTTGTTATTTTAAAAGCCCACATTTTGGAAAGTTAGAATTTAGAAATTGAGAGGATAAAAAGATTTGGAGAAACTCGACAGATTAAATGCATATAAGATACTGGTGAATGTTATTTTCAAAGTGATTGATTGTAGTCATAGAGCGTCAGAGTGCTTGAAATAATACAGAGCCATTTGGAAGTGGCCACCAACTGAACTGAGAATGTGGCTCCAAATATCTAG
>NW_006461623.1:0-232 GCF_000325575.1 Pteropus alecto | reverse complement strand
GGCTGAGCTTGCGGGCCCCTCGGCCATGGCGAGACAGTGTAAGCCTAACACGTAAGTTAAAACATTCTGTCTGATGCCACAACCTCAAACGTAGACATATATAAAAGCATGTGTGTAAGACACAAGTGTTAAAAATAAAACCAAACAAAGCTAAAAAAAAAAGCCTCCATCATCACTGGAGGAACGACTGCCACCATGTCCCCCGAAATCGGACAGCCAAGAGAAAGCAGCA
>NW_006461622.1:0-232 GCF_000325575.1 Pteropus alecto | reverse complement strand
TAAAATGATATAGGTTTAAAATGTACAGTTATATAATTCATCATCTGTATATTGCATTGTGGTTACCACCCAAACTCAAATCTCCTTCCTTCATCAGATTCTTCTGAGTCATTTTCTAAAGCTTTTAAAGATGATTAATCATTTCTCTTCCTAAAAACAATCCTTCTTTGCTGTTCATATTTTTGTATCTGCTTTAGAATACCGTATGATCAGTTAACCCTGTTTTGTCCTT
>NW_006461621.1:0-232 GCF_000325575.1 Pteropus alecto | reverse complement strand
AATCTCCCCGTTTTGGAAAGGACCTGTGCAGATTCCATTGGTAAGGCTGGAGAGAGCGTGGTTAAGAATTTGACAGGGACTGTGTTTTAATGTCTGGTTGCTATATCGAGAGGGACTAGTGGGCCAATGAATATAGAAATGGCAGTGAGGAGTAGACGATGAAGATCCTGTCCCATTCTACTGTTAAGAGTAGCAGGACATGAAGCCTGTGGGAGAAGGCAAGAAAAAGGGG
>NW_006461620.1:0-232 GCF_000325575.1 Pteropus alecto | reverse complement strand
AAGCCTCCCCGGGAGGGACTGGCTCCGGGCAGGACGGTCCCCTGCCCTGGTCTCTCACCCCGCTAAACACGAGCTCGCTCCCGCAGGGCTCCCGCAGGGCTCCCACAAGCCCTGCATGTCCGTCCCAAACTCTCTTTGGAATTGTCCATTTAAAACACTCATCACAGCATCACATTTCCAGTGGACATAACAGGTGAGAACACTTGATCGAGGGACCTGGCAGCTGACGAGA
>NW_006461619.1:0-232 GCF_000325575.1 Pteropus alecto | reverse complement strand
TGATTTTGGATCTTTTCTGCAACATTTCTGGAGGCCTCAGCGAGATTCCAACCATGCCGGCCATTTTAGCTGCCGAACTGGTGGCTCCCCCAGGCCAGGGCGGAGGGGCTCCAAGATGAACAAGGAGGAGCGCCACCTGATGAGTTTTCCGAGTTCTCTTTTGGACCAGCGCCCCGACTCCAGGGACAGCTGAGCCTCCAACTGGACTCATAGGAGGGATGGCCCAATTCAC
>NW_006461618.1:0-232 GCF_000325575.1 Pteropus alecto | reverse complement strand
AAAACAAAATTACATTTAATTATATAGCATTATATCTAATCATTAAAAACTCAACATTTCCTTCTAAAATTGGGAACAAGCCAAGGATATGTTTTTACAACTCTTATTTAACAATGTGCTAGAAGTGCTAACCAGTGCAACAGGCAAGTAAAGGAAAACTTAAAAAACGAAAAAGATCAAAAAAGATAAAACTAAACTCTATCTTCAGATGACATGATTGTCTATATAGAAA
>NW_006461617.1:0-232 GCF_000325575.1 Pteropus alecto | reverse complement strand
TTAACCCAGGGGAACCTGGGCCCAGTCACAGACCCTACCATGGGGCCACATGTTCACTTTCTTCTCTCCTCAGCTGGACACCACTGAATCTCTTTTCTTTAGCATTAAAAAATAACAACAATAATAAATTAAATAAAAACCACTCTTTAGTGGAAGGTGCCCAGCCTAAGCTAAATTCACATGCCAACACTCCCCTTCACTTAACTTTGGTTAAGTTGCTTCAAACTCTCTA
>NW_006461616.1:0-232 GCF_000325575.1 Pteropus alecto | reverse complement strand
CTTATTTCCTTGGTGTAAAGTAATAATATATATGAGCTTATATTTAGAGCTGGATTTGTCTAGCCTCTTAAATTTAGCAATATTGTACTTCTTTGTAAATTTCAAATTGGTTGTAGGCCAAGTCGAAGCTCACAAAATTAAAAATGAACACTTACAAATGTTTATGTATATCTCTGATAGACAGATGAGGAATGAGAAAGCTTGAGAGAAATTTGTGCAAGCTTTAGGTTAC
>NW_006461615.1:0-232 GCF_000325575.1 Pteropus alecto | reverse complement strand
GTCAGGGTAAATAAATGTATATAGATATAAAAACTTAGATATTTTCTCCTAATCTGTAGCTTATCTTTTCCCTTTGTTTATGCTATCTTCTTTTTTTAATTTTGGTAAAATATACATACATAAAATTACCATTTCAACCATTTTTTTGGTGTGCAATTCAATGGCATTAATATATTCACAATGTTATACAACAATCAACACTATTCATTTCCAGAGCTTTTTCATCTTCCCA
>NW_006461614.1:0-232 GCF_000325575.1 Pteropus alecto | reverse complement strand
TGAAAGAGGAGAACACCCATAGGCAGACATTATCAAGTCATCCTTGGGTCTATCTGCCACAGTTATGTTAAGGAATTTCCCTCGAAATACCGGTTATCTGAGTTTTATCATGAATGCATGTTGAATTTTACTTGCTGTTTATTTTCCATGTATTGAGATGATAAATTAAATTTTAATGTAAATCATCTTGTTTGCTCTTGTTAAATCAATCTTGTATTTTTAGATAAACTGA
>NW_006461613.1:0-232 GCF_000325575.1 Pteropus alecto | reverse complement strand
GCCAACCTAGAATTCTATACTCAAAGAACATAACATTAAAAAATAAAGACATAGAAGTAAAACCAAAAGGTCTGTTCTTACCACTTCTGCTTAACAGTGTACTGAAGGTCCTAGCCAGTGCAATATGGCAAGAAAGTCAAATAAAATGCCTAAAAATGTTTTTAAAGTTATTCATAGACAGTATGATTATGTACATAAAAATTTCCAAAGAAATCTACCCAAAAAACTATTA
>NW_006461612.1:0-232 GCF_000325575.1 Pteropus alecto | reverse complement strand
ATTCATTTTTTTAAATTTCGTGAGGTAGGAATTAATTTTTTTTTTCCCCAGAAAAAAACATATCTTATTGTCTCTTCTTTACCGGTGGTGCATATCACAACATTGGGTTAAAAAAAAAAAAAATCCACTGTTTTAACTATTTCTACGACAATTCCGTGCAATTTTAATCATTACAGTTGCATAGTAAGTTTTATAAACTTGTAGGACAAATTTGTAATGATGTTACTTGTAG
>NW_006461611.1:0-232 GCF_000325575.1 Pteropus alecto | reverse complement strand
GGGAAGGGAGAAACGCCCCAAGGGCCCCTGAGCACCTAGCTCTTCATGACACCCCAGGACTTCTTCCCCGCGGTTCCCGAGCGGCGGCAGGGGTGCGGGAGGGGTGCTTCTTCCTCGCGGCTGGGGTTCCCCTCGGGAATCTAAACAAAGACTGAGGCGGAGGCCGCCCCCTGCCCCGGGAACCCGATGCCGCGGGGCTCCAAGGGTACGGGCGGGGCCTCCCTCGACACCC
>NW_006461610.1:0-232 GCF_000325575.1 Pteropus alecto | reverse complement strand
TAAATGGTAGTCTCTATACACATTACTTCAAAATATGATATTTTTAAAAGTACATATGAGAGGAGAAGAACATTGGTAAACGAACATATCAAACATTAAACATCATGTATCTGATAACAAGTATTATTAAAAAGTGGTAGAATATTTATTAGCGTGTTGATATTACAAACTGCCTTTCCAACGTGATGCTTTGATATATAGTTTTTAAAAATGTTATATAGAGTATAACGAA
>NW_006461609.1:0-232 GCF_000325575.1 Pteropus alecto | reverse complement strand
CCACTCAGAACAAAAGCACTGTGGCATTTTGGTAAAAATGTTTCTAGCCCTTCTTCTATACATGCACATCCTGGCAAAAATATATCTAGCCTTCTGCTCATCTTACTAACTCCAAACATACCTCCACTTAAACGTTCTCATTTGTAATAGTTTGTCATTTGATTGGCCAGAGTTCAGAATGGCCACTGTGCCATATCTAACCAGTGGACCAAGTTATGATGCCTTAATGACC
>NW_006461608.1:0-232 GCF_000325575.1 Pteropus alecto | reverse complement strand
TCCAGATGTGGGGTGTATTAAAATCTGTCCCAATAGTACAGGAGCTCGAGGTCACTGGGAGAGGAGCCGGGGAGGACCCCTCTGGGGGGTCCCAGAGCGAAAGCTTTAGGGTGGAGCAGAGCCTCGGGAGGCCAGCAAAATAAAACAAATTGAAGGACAAAGAGAATCAGGAGGAGAATTTTTGAATTACTAAAGCTGTGAGATCATAAGTCAGATTATAAGATAGAAGGAA
>NW_006461607.1:0-232 GCF_000325575.1 Pteropus alecto | reverse complement strand
ATTTTCCTTAGGGCAGAAGCTGGTCTAACAGCCCTTACGTGACCTGGTCCCCATAGCACACAGACCCCACTTAAATATACAGCCCACCAATGCCAGCCCCTTTTACGTTTTTTTTCCATCACAGCTATCACCTTCCAATATTCTATGTGATTTTTTGATTTGTCACGTTTATCATCTTTATCCCCCAATTAGAATATAAACTCCACAGGGGCAATAATTCTTTGTTCACTGA
>NW_006461606.1:0-232 GCF_000325575.1 Pteropus alecto | reverse complement strand
TTCATTTAAAAAAGACTCAGGAGCACTGTTATGGGATGAATTTTGTTCCTTCCAAAAGATATACCGAAGTCCTGAGTGTTAGTACTTCAAAATCTAATCTTATCTGTAATCATTAATTAATAACATTAACTAATTCATTTGATGTAACTAAAATATTAAGTATTAAGTTCATATTAGGTGATCTTGAAGTAGAGTGCGCCCTGAATACAATATGATTGATGCCCCTATAAGA
>NW_006461605.1:0-232 GCF_000325575.1 Pteropus alecto | reverse complement strand
CAGCCCTGCCCAGGGCTCCTGCAGGGGCACAGGGCTCAGGGAGCAGGGTGCAGGGCGCAGGGTGCAGGGTGCAGGGTACAGGACGCAGGACGCAGGACACAGGGTGCAGGGCACAGGGCACAGGGTGTAGGGTGCAGGGTGCAGGGTGCAGAGTGCAGGGCACAGGGCACAGGACACAGGGCTCAGGGAGCAGGGTATAGAGTGCAAGGCACAGGGCTCAGGGTGCAGGGTG
>NW_006461604.1:0-232 GCF_000325575.1 Pteropus alecto | reverse complement strand
CCGATGTGTTTCGAACTCCTTTCTGATCACTGGTGCAGGCTCTGCCCGAAGACAGGCTCTCGAATGGACAGAATTAAAAAGATGAACGTGGGTGATAAACGGTGTGAAAACCGGCCGTGAGTGGGGGCGTGGTCACTGCGGGAGGCCGTGGTCACTCGGGAGGGCGGGGCCCTTGGAGGAGGAGGGGCCCCTCAGATGCTTGACCTGTTCCCACCGTCCAGGTGTGAGGTGT
>NW_006461603.1:0-232 GCF_000325575.1 Pteropus alecto | reverse complement strand
GGTCCCCTCCGCCTTCCGGGGGAGCAGCCGCTGACCGGCCCTCCGCGGAAACGGGACCTCACCATCGCGTCCCTTCCCGGTCCTGCCTTCCCTGAGGAAGGCCAGGAGGCCGTTCGGCAGTCGGGATGAGAGTGTGGAGGCCGGGGCTTAATGAGCAGCACCGTCGTCCCCCCGCCTCCCGAGTGCTGTTAAAAAGACAAAAGACACGGCAGGAAACCCTGAGCGACCGAGG
>NW_006461602.1:0-232 GCF_000325575.1 Pteropus alecto | reverse complement strand
GGCACTGCCTTTCACCCCGTTTCTGGTACCCAGGCTACCCATTGGTGGGGTGGGGGCGCTAAATCAAGGGCCTGGGCAATGGGGTGGGAGGAGGAGCTAGCTAGGGCAAAGAAGGCAATGGCATAGGGAAAGGCTGGAAGTTTCCAGATACGCCAGCTCTCGGGCTGTACGCACACCAGCAGTACTTGTTTCCTGTTCCGTAAGCTGCTTCCAACTGTGTTTCCTGTGACGT
>NW_006461601.1:0-232 GCF_000325575.1 Pteropus alecto | reverse complement strand
CATCCTGCAAAACATTAAGTTCAAGTGACATTTTTCAGCTAGCCAGTATTTCTCTATGGATGACACAGTGTGTAGACTCACACTCAGAAGCAACCTCTATGATCCCAGTCGTGAAATCAAAGAGCCATCCATCCATACATGTACCGATGCAAAATGACTAATTTGGTTTTCCTGATAAGTAATTATTCAGAGATTTAAGTAGTTCTGCAGCTGCGGTGTTGGTTGGCAACAA
>NW_006461600.1:0-232 GCF_000325575.1 Pteropus alecto | reverse complement strand
CACTGCTTATACACAGAAATGAGATCAGTTTTGTATGTTGAACTTGTAGCTTGCCATATTGCTAAATTCATGTGTAAGTTATCCAAGTTTTGTGTCTGTACAAATTTCCTTCTTTTCCACATAGAAAATTGTGTTTACATAGACAATCTACAAATAAAGAACATCTTAGTTCTTATTTTATGAACTGGAATCATTTTATTTTTATTTTTTTTATTGCAGTAGCTAACATATT
>NW_006461599.1:0-232 GCF_000325575.1 Pteropus alecto | reverse complement strand
AAAGACACCTTGAGACAAATGAAAATGAAAACATATTTATATAACACAGCAAATGTGGTCCTATGAGGGGAATTCATAGCAGTACAGACTTACACCTCAAAACAAGAAAAAAACTCAAATAAACAATCTAACCTTTCACCTAAAGGAACTATAAAAAGAACAGCAAAAGAAACCCAATATGAGTAGAACAAAAAAATAATAATAAAGATCAGAGTGGAAATAAATGAAATAC
>NW_006461598.1:0-232 GCF_000325575.1 Pteropus alecto | reverse complement strand
CTGCTCTTCCTACTTATGCAAAACATGTGTGTGGCAGCCTTCACTTCCGGGTTAACCACAGAGAGACCCTATTGTGAGTGATGGACCTAAGAGGCAGTAATTGAGAGCAACGCTTTTCAAGCTTAGTGCTCATCGCGATCACACGGAGGGCTCGTGAGAGCAGATTGCCGGGCCCCACCCAGCTTTTCTGAGTCAATAGATGAGGGTCCCGAGAAAGTCTATTTCTAACAAG
>NW_006461597.1:0-232 GCF_000325575.1 Pteropus alecto | reverse complement strand
GCCACGGTGGGAATCTGCGCCCCTCAGTCTGAGGGCGATGTTTGTTCGCTCGTGACCATGCTGCGTAAGCTACCTGAGGCAGCTAGCTTCTTTCTTTATGACTGAGATGGTATCAGTTCAGTGCAGGATGGCAGATTGTCTCCGCTCGCAGACAGCAATTGTATTATCTTCCTATTGCTGTAAGACAAATTTTCACTTGCTTAGGGTTTAAAACCACGCCTGTTTATCACCT
>NW_006461596.1:0-232 GCF_000325575.1 Pteropus alecto | reverse complement strand
TCTAGAAATGGCACTTGTCATTTCTGCTCACATCCACTGGCTACAACTCAGTCAGATGCTGTACCTAATTGCAAGTGAGAGTGGGAAATGTAGAATTCTGTGTACAGGAAAAAGAAGGAAATTGGGATAAAAAAAACTTGCAGTTCTCCCACAAATGCCTGGTATATGCCAGGCCCAGTGCTGGTCAGTAAGGAAACTAAGATGAATAAGCCACTTTTTCTGCCCTAGAGGA
>NW_006461595.1:0-232 GCF_000325575.1 Pteropus alecto | reverse complement strand
GGATTTTGTTTGCGGTGTTGTTGTTGGTTTCTTCTGAGCTAGACCACATTGTCTGGAATGTCGTTGCTATGACCCGGAGTTGAGATTTAGTCACCTTTGAGTAAGGAAATTACAATAAAAGGGAAACATACTGTTGGGGGTCTCATGCCTTTTTTTGAAGAGATTGTTTTTAAGAAAGGATTGCTTTTCTCCTGTCACCCATCTACCCCATCACTTTTTGTTTTCCACCTTT
>NW_006461594.1:0-232 GCF_000325575.1 Pteropus alecto | reverse complement strand
CCAAAAAATTGGAGGCAAGCTAAATGTTTAAAATGCAAGGGCATCTCTAAATAAATTAAGGCAATTGGTTCAGTGGAATATTATGTAGACATTACAAATTATGTCTTTAAAGAATATTAGCACACCCAGTGTTTGTGATAGAATACGAAAATTAGAAAAAGAAAGATGAAATGTCCATTTGCGTGATACCAATTTCGCATCCAAGATTTGAGGCAGATACATTTGCATGAAG
>NW_006461593.1:0-232 GCF_000325575.1 Pteropus alecto | reverse complement strand
CAGCAGCCATATCTCCAAAACATCCCCCATCCATAAGTGTGATCAGCCTTAGGTGCTGTGAGATCCCCTCACCTTGTCCTCGAGGTCCTGCAGGGCCTCCCGGTCCCCAAGCATGGCCAGGATGCTGGAGAACACAACGTTCCCCACTTTCTGCAAGAGCTGGGCCTTCTTCACATAGTGGGAAACCTCCGCTTGCAGATGCCTGAAATCTGCCCTCAGGCATTGACGCCCA
>NW_006461592.1:0-232 GCF_000325575.1 Pteropus alecto | reverse complement strand
AAAACTTTAAAGAAGACTTGCTTTGCTCACGTGTCTTCCTCCGCCCAGCCACTGGCCATCTCGCCCGCTCTACACTGGCAATACCCACCCCCCCGACACGCCCACCTGTCCTCTCTGCTTTGTCACTCTCCATCTGATCACCATCCGATATCACCACCTGATATACTACATGTTTCATTTATTTATTTTTCCACCATACCTTCACCTTGACCCCACCCACTAGAATATATGC
>NW_006461591.1:0-232 GCF_000325575.1 Pteropus alecto | reverse complement strand
TCCCAGATCACACAGACGGGAAGAGGCAGAACTAGATTTAGAGCCCGATTCAGCCTGGCTTAGCTGCACTATGAATCCTCACCTTGTTCTGTGATAAGTCTAAGTACAGTTTGTCCATTGAAACCCATAAAAAAACCTGCTGAATTTTGGTTGAAATTACACTGACTTTACATAGAATGAATATCTTTGCAAAACTCTGTCTTCTAATTCATTAACATAGAATCCTTCTATG
>NW_006461590.1:0-232 GCF_000325575.1 Pteropus alecto | reverse complement strand
ATTTGGCTGCTGGTTATTGAAATTCCAAGCATCTGGCACGTTTCTTGGCTGACACATTTGGGACGCAGGGCCTGATTTGGGATAGGACACACTTCATGGCCAAAAATCGTGGCCAGCCTGGCTCAGCTGCCCAGTGTCAGGAACTCCCAGCCGCCAGCTCTGTGCTCTCTTTCTGGGCTCGTCAGTCTCATCTCAACGGGAGAGAAGCACCTCCCTGATCATGTCCTCTGAT
>NW_006461589.1:0-232 GCF_000325575.1 Pteropus alecto | reverse complement strand
GCTAACAGTTGTGGAAGGCTTACTAGTGGCAAAGACTAGTCACTATTGCTGTCCCCATTTTTCAGGTGAGAAAATGGATCCCCAGAAAGGGGTCGAAGGTGATACAGCTAGTCCGAGGTCAAGTTGGGAGATTCGTCTTGGACTCTTTGACTCTCGAATCCACGTGCGTGCCGTGGTTCTGATCACCTCCCAATACGCTCGGAATCGTCACTCCCGTGTCAACCCTCTGCAC
>NW_006461588.1:0-232 GCF_000325575.1 Pteropus alecto | reverse complement strand
GAATGTCTGCGGCCCCATGACCTTGTACAACAAGGACGAACTAAAAAAAAGTATGCTTACAGTACCAAGAAGGCATGCAGAGAAATATGCAAGAAGTGACCAAGTGGCTTAGTTCAAGCTGCTATAACAAAAATTCTATAGACCAGATTTGACATGAAAAACAAAGGCAACAACAACAACAAAAATAAGTAAGACTACATTAAATTAAGGCATTCTGCATGGAAAAAAGAAA
>NW_006461587.1:0-232 GCF_000325575.1 Pteropus alecto | reverse complement strand
AGTCAAATCAGAAAGAATCAGTTTTCCATATGTGGACAAGGGAGTAAAATGGAATGTTAATCAGGAACAGGTATACCCCAAACATCAAGGTGAACACGAAGGTCATGGCCCAGGAGTGAAGAAGCAGAGAGCTCCTTGCTGAGAGACTGCCCACAAACAAAAACATCTGATGACTAAGGCACTTGAGCCCAAGTTACACTGAGCCAGAGAAGAAATGACAGGGGATTAAATT
>NW_006461586.1:0-232 GCF_000325575.1 Pteropus alecto | reverse complement strand
CCCCTGTAGATTATTTTAACATGTGTGTATGTGTGCATACTTGTAAAATATTTCAAGCATAGAGAGAAAATTAGAGATTGACACCTGTGAACCTACTATTCATTCAGTCCATAATTTTCATTGAGTACCTGCGCATAGCAGGCACTCTTATAGGTGCTGAGAATATGTCAATGAACAAAATGGACATAGAAAAACTATCTTTGTGGAGTTTATATAATGACAGAGGGTTACA
>NW_006461585.1:0-232 GCF_000325575.1 Pteropus alecto | reverse complement strand
CTCAACATGCTCAGGCATATGATTAATTCATGTCTATTCCTTACATTTAAACCACAACACACCAACAACCCCGTGTTCATTTTCAACAGTTTGCTCAGCCCAGTCCCACTTTAATTTATTATTCTGTAAACTGCAATAAGTGATTATGAAATTTGCCCAACCATTTTTTAATTAAAAGAAGGACATGGGGAATGGGGTCATGACTGAAAGGGATTCAGCTGGTCACCTTGTA
>NW_006461584.1:0-232 GCF_000325575.1 Pteropus alecto | reverse complement strand
TCAACAAGGTTTTTTGTAGAAATGTAAGTAAACATGTAGGCTTTCAGCGTACATATAATAGCATGTGTTAGATGAAGGTATTTATGAAAACATACAACATATAATTCCATACAACAACAATGTCTTGGGCAAAAGAGAAAACATGTTTCAGGGTAAATTATAGAAGATTTTTAAAGAAACTTTAGGCAATTGCTGGCTTGATGAACAAACTTTCACCTGCCACAGGTCTGAT
>NW_006461583.1:0-232 GCF_000325575.1 Pteropus alecto | reverse complement strand
CCTTCTATTATCCAAAGACCAATGCCAAGAGTGATTGGCTAATTTCGCGTGTAACGGGAATGCCCCCTGCGATGACTTTTACTCCCCTCCAGAGATTACTTCTCATTTGCTCGGCAATTTCTCTTAGCATCAAAGCCATGATTTTCTTTCTTTTTTTTTTTTAAATTCTGGTCCATTCTGCATTTGCCGTTATATGTTTCACTTTATTTCCTTCTGTCCAGCCGTAGCTTTA
>NW_006461582.1:0-232 GCF_000325575.1 Pteropus alecto | reverse complement strand
AGGTTGAACTCAGTGGATGTTTCTCATTTTCCCCAGATTTGAGCTGGATTCCTGATATTCTTGGCTATTTTGAAAGTACCAATAAATGTTTTGCCCATAAAGAGGCAAAACTGCTATAGGAGTAGTAGTTACAAAAAAGCTCCTCCTAAGTGTCTACATGGGGAGGGTAGAAAGGAGGTGATTGATTTGTACTTTAGATTCGGGGTGATTGAAAATTCAGGGTTAGAGTCCA
>NW_006461581.1:0-232 GCF_000325575.1 Pteropus alecto | reverse complement strand
TTCTCCTCATTTTAAAATATACCTAAACTTAAAAACAAAAAACAAAAAACAAAAAACCAGGTTCCCCTCAGTCTCCTAGGGGCCCTGCTCAAGACCCCTGTCTTATCACTTGGGGAAGGCCAACCCGATTCCGTCTCAATGTAGGGCAGGTCCCAAACCACTAGGGCAACAGTAAAGGAAAAACTAACAAATGTCAGAGAAACCATTCTCCCTCAATTCTGGAATCTTTTGA
>NW_006461580.1:0-232 GCF_000325575.1 Pteropus alecto | reverse complement strand
AAGGCACTCACAGGCTACTGGAGGGAAAAGGCAAACGTGGCTCGAGCCACGGAATGCTAGGTGCCGAGATGGATGCACAAGTTACAGCGTGACTGGAGGGATGGCGGATTCTCCGGTTTGGGTCCACCAGGGGAGAAGCAGGCAAGAGCTCCTGGCGGAGGTGGGTCTTGGAAGATATGAAGATGCTTTGAGGCTTCGGTATTTGCGGGGCAGGGCGAGCAGGCAGGGCGGC
>NW_006461579.1:0-232 GCF_000325575.1 Pteropus alecto | reverse complement strand
GAGTTTATTTTTGTATATGGTATAAGAAAACAGTCGTTTTATTTTATTTTGTTTATATCTCTATAGTTTTCATAACCCCATTTATTAAAGGAACTGTATTTTCTCCATTGTATATTACTGCCTCCTTTTCATATGTTAGTTGACCGTAAAAGTGTGGGCTTAATTCTGGGCTGTCCATTCTGTTCCATTGATGTATGGATCTGTTTTGTGCCAATACCATACTGTTTTGATT
>NW_006461578.1:0-232 GCF_000325575.1 Pteropus alecto | reverse complement strand
TTTAATTTTTGTTCTGGACCTTTCCGGCTCGTCTTGCCTCTACGTTCGCTGCGTTTGTCCATCTAGCGTCTATGGAAAATGAACGATGTGATTTGTGTCTCCTGTCCGTCAGCCACAGTTTCGAAGCACATACGATAAGAAGAACGTATGTTTTTTATAGTTTTGACTGGATGTCAAGTATTACATCCCTGTCTTCGTTTTGTAGAATTGGTGCGAATTTAACTAAATTCTG
>NW_006461577.1:0-232 GCF_000325575.1 Pteropus alecto | reverse complement strand
CTTTCATCTGCATCATTTCTAGATTTCTATCTTCGATATAACTAATTTTTTTCTTCATCTGGTCAGCTTTATTTTCTAAATGTGCTACTTCATTCTTCATCTCTCTTATTTAGGTCTTCAGCGCCAGAATTTCTGTTTTTTTAAGTTTCAATCTCTTTGGCTGAATACTCTTTTTGTTTGTTGATTCTATTTATGAATTCATTAAACTGCCTATCTGAGTTTTCTTGTATCT
>NW_006461576.1:0-232 GCF_000325575.1 Pteropus alecto | reverse complement strand
CACAGCGGTGAGTCCCCAAAAGCATCTACCTGGTCGCCCCATCTGGTACCAGAATATCCCCCTGAGAAGACCCTCGCTGCCGCTGAGAGCATTTTGCACACCTCTTCTGCAGGTATCATGTAGCCAATGCTTTGCTGGTCCCACCATTTAGTCCACCTTGAGTATGTGTGATGAGGGAATCCCATCTTTTCAAATACGACTTTCCAAACTGTAAGAAAAATACAAGTGGACA
>NW_006461575.1:0-232 GCF_000325575.1 Pteropus alecto | reverse complement strand
ACACAGTTTTGTCAAACAAGAAGTTTGGAAACCTCCTTATCCGCTTCCTAAGTGAACTTGAGGAACTTACTAGCCATCGGGTGGCTGAGACAACGCAATGAAATAATCCTCGTAAAGCCCCCAGCGGAGGACCCGGCCCGTGGTTCGCGCTGAGAGATGCCAGCTACCGGCCAGCAACCTGACGTGCGGAAGTCCATGGTTCTTATTCGTACCGGACGGGAGCGGTGCTGGT
>NW_006461574.1:0-232 GCF_000325575.1 Pteropus alecto | reverse complement strand
CCCACATGAGTACAAAGAATTCTCCCAAAGCCCCATAAAAGCAAGATGGCAAAATTTATCTGATCTTTTTAGTCAAAGGGAAGATCAAACTGCTTCAACAGGTGTATTGCCGTAGATGCAACAAGTTCCCCAAGAATTCTGGAATTCTGGAAAAGGCAACGAGCTCAAATCATCTTAGCAGAGTTCTCTTTGGCCTGTAGTAACAGAACAGTCAATTCTGTTGGATTGCCCC
>NW_006461573.1:0-232 GCF_000325575.1 Pteropus alecto | reverse complement strand
CAAAAATCTCCAATAGATCTTCAGTATTTGCCCAAGAAAGTCCCCCTTCACCGGCCTGGCATTCCGAGCCACCCCGAATTCAACCCAGTTAATGGTTCAAGACTTATCCCCTACTATTTTTTTTTCATGACTCAATTTTTTTTATCAGACCACAGTGCTTGCTATCTCCTGAAAGGCCCATGTTCTCAGCTCTCATCACGGTCTGTCTCCCCAAACAGTGGATAATTTCTTT
>NW_006461572.1:0-232 GCF_000325575.1 Pteropus alecto | reverse complement strand
ATTTATCTTTTTAATTTTATTTTTCCCCTGCCTGAGGAGACATTAAAAAAAAAAAGTACTAAGAGCAATGTTTTAGAGTTAGAGTTTACGTTTTCTTCTCAGAGTTTTATGGCTTTAGGTCTTGCATGTGAGTCTTCCAAGTTTACTCTTTGACTACATACAGTCTTAATCCCATTGTATATTCTTCCCTCCTTTAACAAAAATTAAAGAAGCAGCTAGTCACAGTTCTATT
>NW_006461571.1:0-232 GCF_000325575.1 Pteropus alecto | reverse complement strand
ACATGCTGAGTGTGAAGTGGGGGTGACTTATTTAAGAAGAGAAATCAGCAGATGAAGAGACTGAACCAGAGATACGATACTTTCTTCCATTCACCAATTACCTCCTCTTTTTTAAATTTCAAAATCAGGATTTTTAGAAATGTCTTGTTTCTATTTGTAACTTACTTTTCTCACCATAATTTCTATCCAGAATCTTTAGAAGTCTAAAATTCAACCTATTCTGTCATTGTCT
>NW_006461570.1:0-232 GCF_000325575.1 Pteropus alecto | reverse complement strand
ATATATATAGTTTTTGGTTATCACGGGGATTACATATAACATCCTAAAGTCATAATAATCTATTTTAAACTGATAACAACTTAATTTCAATAACATGCAAAATTTCTACTCATTCCTGCCTCTGCCCTTTGGTTATGTCATTGCTGTTAAAAAATACATCTATATATTGTGTACCCATTAACATAGATTTATAATTTTTTTCTTTAATCATATTGAATATAAAAAGTAGAGT
>NW_006461569.1:0-232 GCF_000325575.1 Pteropus alecto | reverse complement strand
AGGTTAAGTGATTATTTTTCCCTGAAGGTCACACTCAAGGAGACCTGTGGAATCCAAGGGCAGAAGTGGAGTCCAGGCTGATTTAAGGCCTGTTCTTTGACAAATTTTGTGTCTTATGCCCAGAAGCTAGCGTTTTAACTCTTGAGAAGACCCAGTGCATTATTTTGATTTTTGTTGTGTTTTTATTTTATTTTTGTACTTAATTTTAAAACAGATAAGACATTCTCATTGA
>NW_006461568.1:0-232 GCF_000325575.1 Pteropus alecto | reverse complement strand
TGGCCAGCAGCTTGCCTCAGCTCTCCCAGTCAGTCCTCTAGACAGTTACCCCCAGACTCTGCAGGCAGCAACTCAGGCTTCTGTTTCTCGATCTCTTACCTCTGCAATCTTCCAATCTTACCACCTGGGTACCTTGAACTCACTTTCCCCATGAAGCCTTCGCACCCACCACCAGAGCAAGGTTCCCCCTCCGCTGGGCCATTTTCTCACCATACTGTGCTGTCATCATTAA
>NW_006461567.1:0-232 GCF_000325575.1 Pteropus alecto | reverse complement strand
GTTTTAATTTCTATGTCTCTGATGTCTAATGATGTTGAACACCTTGCATGTGGTATTGGCCACTGGATATCTTTTATGAAGTACTTATTGACATCTTTTGCCCGTTTTTAAATTTGCTTCATTTCTGTTTCTTAATGACGTATAGGAGTTGTTTACATACAATGGATACAAATTCTTTGTTGAAAATATCTCCCCCCGCCCCAATGAGTGGTGTGTGTTTTCACTCCCTTAG
>NW_006461566.1:0-232 GCF_000325575.1 Pteropus alecto | reverse complement strand
CCGTTTCGGTGACACGAGCTGGAGAGCAGCTGTTCTTCAGCGCTGAGGCTCCATTGACCGAGGAGCTGGCTCCCCTTCGCTGGAGGGACCAGGGCAGGTGATCGAAGCTTCTCGAAGTGGCCCCAGCAGCGTTCACTCACAGAAGCTGAGTCAGGGCACCTGTCGATCAGTGGGCTCTCGGCGTGACAGACGGCAGAGACCATGGTCTGGCAGATCGGTCGTCAGCCACTGT
>NW_006461565.1:0-232 GCF_000325575.1 Pteropus alecto | reverse complement strand
GGACAAAATGAGACAATACATGCAAGGTGCTTAGCATACCTGGCATATAAGAATTGATCAATACGTACTGGCTTTTTTTTAAAAAAGAAAAATATGGTGTTTAAAAGAAGATAAACTATGGGACAACAATTTCAACAATTAACAAAAGTGTACAATATGGCATTCCTTTAAACAATGGGAGATCTAAGACACATTGGTTAAAATATTCATTTATTGCTGAATAGAATTCTCT
>NW_006461564.1:0-232 GCF_000325575.1 Pteropus alecto | reverse complement strand
AATCATTCTAAGGGAACATCAACAAAATCTGGGAGCCTCCAGTATCTTCATAGAAGACATTAGCAACCCTCCAATGAAAATTCTTAGTTTTGTCATTCTTGATGAAACCATCACAGTGTTTGACAGAGCTGATCTCTTCATCCCTCTTGGTAGTTTTTTCACTTGCCTCCAGGGTACTATATGCTCATACTCTCTAGGTTTTTTTTTTTTTAATTAAGTTTATTGAGGTAAC
>NW_006461563.1:0-232 GCF_000325575.1 Pteropus alecto | reverse complement strand
ATGTTGTAGCTTTTGACTGCCTTCCTCCAATTTCCTCTCCCTCCACCCTCCATCTCAGGGAACCACAAGTCTGATCTCTTTTTCCATCATTTTTTTCCTCAAAATGTAAGACATCATACAGTACTTGTCTTTCTCTGTCCAACTTATTTCACGTAGCATAAGAACTTCAAGGTCTATCCATATTGTAACAAATGGTTAGATTTTCTCATTTTTATGGCTGAATAACATTCCA
>NW_006461562.1:0-232 GCF_000325575.1 Pteropus alecto | reverse complement strand
CCATTTTTTTCTCCACTCCAAATTTAAATCTTATTAGTTTATAATCTTACTATTGCACTATCCTCACCACCCCTAAATTTCACATGTGAAACAGTTGCATACTTTTAAAGATGAATGAATGTTGTTTTTTAGACTAGTTTTAGGTTTTAAGAAAAATTGAGGAAAGTATAGAGTTCTATGTGCATTACCCACATCCGGTTTCTCCTATTATTAATGTCTTGCATTAATATGG
>NW_006461561.1:0-232 GCF_000325575.1 Pteropus alecto | reverse complement strand
CATTAGCCATAAAAAGAATGAAATGTTGCATTTGTAACAACACGGATGGACCCAGAGGGTCTTAAGCTATGTGAAATAAGTCAGAGAAAGACAGATACCTATGATCTCTCTTCTATGTGGAATTAAAACAATGAGGCTCATGGATAGAGAGAACCAATCGGTTATTGCCAGGGGCAGAGGGGGTGGCAGGAGAAATGAATGAGTGAAGGGGGGAGGGGAGGGAAATCACAAG
>NW_006461560.1:0-232 GCF_000325575.1 Pteropus alecto | reverse complement strand
CAAAATTGAAAAGAAAATGAAGAATTTTTTCAGACAAAAGCTGAAAAATTCATTGCCAGTAGACCTGCACTAAAATAGAAGTTAAAGGAAGATCGTAAGGCAAAGGGAAAATTATAACAAACAGAAAAATGAATTCATAGGAAAAATAAAGAGAAATAGAAAAGGTAAAACTCAAATTTGAATCTCTTTAGAAGATATTAGACCACTTAAAGTAAAAATAATAACAATATAG
>NW_006461559.1:0-232 GCF_000325575.1 Pteropus alecto | reverse complement strand
GGTATATGATCCTTTTAATGTATTGTTGAATTCAGATTATTAATATTTCGTTGAGTATTTTTGTATCTGTGTTTATCAGGGATATTGGCCTATGATTTTCTTTTCTTGCAGTATCCTTGTCTGGCTTTGGTATCAGGGTAGTGACCTTATGGAGTGAGTTTGTAAGTGTTCCCTTATCTTCTGTTTTTTTGGAAGAGTTGGATAAGAGTTGATAGTCTTCTTTAAATGTTTG
>NW_006461558.1:0-232 GCF_000325575.1 Pteropus alecto | reverse complement strand
TGTTTACAAAACTACTGATTATTGAAAACTTCTTTGTAGATATTTGTTACTTGGATATCCTTTGTTGAAATATCACAGCTTGTGTAGTTTTCCTTTTCTCCTTGGACTAGTATATCTCCCCAAACTTAATTTCACTAATTAAAAATTTGTTTAAAGACCAATATTGTAATAACTATATAAGGTATCAGATGGGTATGAGACTTATTGGGGTGATCACTTTGCAAGTTATATA
>NW_006461557.1:0-232 GCF_000325575.1 Pteropus alecto | reverse complement strand
GCTGCCTGCCTCCTGCCACGGTGCCTCGGGTCACCGGGGCTTTTAGAGGTGTCGTCTTTTGTTTTTGTTACACGGTGCTGAAAATGTCTGAGATGCTTTATCTTTTTTCTTCACCAGTGGTTCTGCACCGGGGGCGAGTTCTTTGTTGTTGTTGAGTAATATCTAGAGACATTTTTGGTGGTGACAACGTGGGGCTGGGGGTGCGACTGGCATGTAGCGTGTGGAGCCCAGG
>NW_006461556.1:0-232 GCF_000325575.1 Pteropus alecto | reverse complement strand
AAAACAAAACAAAAAAACCTCAGTAAACTTGAAGACAGATCAAGAGAAATACACAATCTGAAGAATGGAGAGACAAAAGTTTAAAGAAAAATGAAGAGTACCTTAGAGACTGTGGGATAACTTTAAGCATACAAACAAACATATAGTAAGGGCCCCAGATTGAGTGGTGAGACAGAAATGTCAGAAAAGGTATTTGGAGAAATAATAGCTAAAACTTCCTCGAATTGGATGA
>NW_006461555.1:0-232 GCF_000325575.1 Pteropus alecto | reverse complement strand
TGTGCCCATCCTCCAAATCATAGGCAGCAGTGACAACTGCCTCAGGAGGTGCAGTGCAGGTTAAGGAGGCTGTCTTTTACTGAGAGCATTCTCTCAGTGACTTGTATCAGTCAGCCAGATGAGTTGGCGAGACACATGACCTACCTGCATTTAGCATCTGTGAAAAGAGGACAATGATTTTGGCCCACCATGGTGTGCGAGGACCAAAAAAATAAAAAATAAAAAATAAATA
>NW_006461554.1:0-232 GCF_000325575.1 Pteropus alecto | reverse complement strand
TGTGGCTTTCAGATCTTCAGTCTTTCTGGGCAGGCAATATGAGATGTGTAAGGAGAAGCAATGGGATGCAGTCACTAGCATTTTTGGCAAAATGGAGGTGACACAATGTCATTGTGTCACCTCCATTTTGTGTTAATACATTAAACGTATTCACTTTATGGGACTGTCTTTTATTCTAAGGTTAATAAGGTTAAATGTGTTAATACATTTAAACGTATTCACTTTATGGGAT
>NW_006461553.1:0-232 GCF_000325575.1 Pteropus alecto | reverse complement strand
ATATTTGGGCAGGCGACCTCGGGATTAAGAGAGGCAGCCTCCTGACCTTGACGCAGGCAAAGCTAACTCTCGCCCCAGCATGAACGAGAAGTCAGGCGAGCTCGAATTGTTCAGCGTACCCATGACCCCTGACTGGGATGCCTTCCGGTCAGGACGCACGCGGTACCCGAGTCGCAGAATGAAGACTGCTTCTCCATTTCCCCTCGCAAACGCCTTTGGTGTCAGTGGCCTC
>NW_006461552.1:0-232 GCF_000325575.1 Pteropus alecto | reverse complement strand
GTCCGGCTGCCGAGACGGGCTCGGTGCCCGGCCACCTGCACAGGTCGGCGCACCGTGACCGCCAGGGGAGCTGGCAGACACCATCGTGTTCCGACTGACGGGGGCGTGAGCGACGGCTCAGATGATCTTTCTCGAATTCCGCTCTCTGGCCTGGGGAGTCTTCCCCTAGAACCTGCTGGAACTCTACGTGCCCTGAGCAGCCAGAGTGCCCTGCTCATGCCCCGCGTGGAAG
>NW_006461551.1:0-232 GCF_000325575.1 Pteropus alecto | reverse complement strand
TTGCCCGAGTTACATCAAGAGCATTTCAATAAAACATTAAAACTGATGTACTTGTCCCTTAGAACTCCCGCCCCCAAACAGTCCACTCTGCTGGAATTTGCTGGAAGGAATCCAAGTGAGAGTGGTTCTTCTGCTCCCAGCATGTGAGTTTCAAGGCCGCCGTCTGATGTTGACCGAAACTAGTTTTCCAGGTTGCACTGGATCAAGATGTCCACCTGCTTCAGAGGTCGAA
>NW_006461550.1:0-232 GCF_000325575.1 Pteropus alecto | reverse complement strand
CTGTAAGTGCTGTGGGTGCTGTAACTAACTCAATCCCGACAGCCACCCTGTGAGATATGATTTTATTATCCACATTTTACAGAAGAAAAACTTCAGCCACAGACAGGACCTCGCCCAAGCCCACCGAGTTAGCGGCTGGACTCAAACCCTGTAGGCACATTCAGGCTTGTCTCTGGAATCTCTGTTATGGACTGTACAGAATAATGAATCTAAATTTATTCTTCACAAATAC
>NW_006461549.1:0-232 GCF_000325575.1 Pteropus alecto | reverse complement strand
TCAAACTGCACAGTGACAGAGGAAACTATTTTACTAGTCAGGTGCTAAAATAAGGCTGTGCTATTTGGCCAGGTCCACAACATTTTCACTGTGCCTCCAAGACCCAAATCTGGATTATGTTGAACCTCTTAATGGCCTCAGTAAGAGTCGACTGGCAAAATACAGACACTCTTCATGTATCTTGAGCAAAAGCATTTTCAACCTCAGATCTACACTTTTTGGAACTCATAAG
>NW_006461548.1:0-232 GCF_000325575.1 Pteropus alecto | reverse complement strand
GTACTCTTGCATGGTAAAAGCATTTCATGGTTAACTAAATTTGGGGAACACCGATTTAAGAGACAATATCGGTAATATTCATTTGGTAACTGTTTTACTGAGCACTGTGCATCATCCTGTGATAGGTGGTGGTAATGGGGGGCCATGAGTGGGGGAAAGCTATATGAAGGAGAACTATACAAAAGGTCACATGCTCATGAGGCTTGCAGGCCAATGGGCAAAGTAGGAATTA
>NW_006461547.1:0-232 GCF_000325575.1 Pteropus alecto | reverse complement strand
GGACTTGCTGGGTTTGCAGTCCTAGGGGGGACGCCGGGCAAGGACACAGGGCCCTGGCCCGCAGCCCGCACCGCAGGCCGCGCCCGTGGGGCCACTTAGCTCTGGTGACACAGAAGGGCTTCGCGTGAGCTGTAGCCCGCCGCCCGGAAGTGGAGCTGGCAGGGGAGCGGGGGCTTCAGAGCTGAAACCGCGGCCCAGAATCCCATCCCCACTGTGGCAGGGGAAAAAGAGG
>NW_006461546.1:0-232 GCF_000325575.1 Pteropus alecto | reverse complement strand
TGTCTAAAGCTCTAATTTAATACTTTATCATTTCTTTCTAGTACATGCTTACTGTGTTTGCAACTGTCCTTTCAAAGTTTTTCTATTTTTTCAGAATATAGCTCAAGGTCAGCCCATTTGAAAAGCCTCACTGATCACTCACTTGTTAGTTGTTCGCTCTTCTACGCCAGCTCTTTCTGTAGGTTCCAACCGATAAGCAGTGATGTGCTAAGCCTAGAGTTTGTTGAATAGA
>NW_006461545.1:0-232 GCF_000325575.1 Pteropus alecto | reverse complement strand
ACCACCCAACAACCTCCACAAATGACACACCCAAAAGGCAGATCCGGCAGGCACCAGAGCCCTGCTACAATGAATCTGCATTATAGGATCAGTCCCTGCATAACAGCTCCTCCACTGTAGTACCAACCAGTTCTTACAACCAATCAGCCTGAGAGTCAAGCACTCCCGTTGACATGCCAAGAATAATCAAGGCTCAGCTACAATAGGAAGGCACACACAACCCACACAAAGG
>NW_006461544.1:0-232 GCF_000325575.1 Pteropus alecto | reverse complement strand
TACGTGGGCCTGTGTGCCATCCTCCCTCCCCGCCCGCGCTGCCCAAGCACTGCAGGGCTGGTGCCGGGGGGACGTGTCTGCAGACACTCGGAGCCGTGCTGGAAAGACATGATGAGGCACGCTCACCGGGGGCGGTCATTGTCATGCAGGCTGGAAACGGCGTGGTCCCCTCTGCCCTGGACCCCAGTCAGGCCCCATCAGCATTACTTCCTACAAATTGCCTTTTCCTGAT
>NW_006461543.1:0-232 GCF_000325575.1 Pteropus alecto | reverse complement strand
GTCCCCTAAGAAACACCTAGGGACTTTCTGAGCTCTGGGCGAAGCTCACTGAACTCGCTGATCACCAAGGTCTCATCAAGTAAGCCTGCGACTTCTTGTTGCTCTGTATAGAGAGCCTCGACCTGCCTGCTTGGAGTCTACCCAGGTGAGACCACAGTCACCAATAAGGGGAACAGTGAGGTTTGTTTTATGCCAGTTGGGTTGAAGCTGAAGATCTTGACTTAACCTCAAA
>NW_006461542.1:0-232 GCF_000325575.1 Pteropus alecto | reverse complement strand
ATACTTCTAAAAAGGACGTTTGGATACCAGAATCCTCCAATTGAATTTCTGGTAATTAGTAGTGTTTTAGTCACTGTGGCATTGAATGGGGGGTGGGGGTGGGGGTGGCATGGAGTGGACAAAGAGGCAGGTCATGGAGCAAGAGAAGAGCTTCTGAACATTGTGCATGAATCTGCCAGTAAATTCCAGCCATTATCCCATGTGTTACATTTTATAATTGCTTCAATGTTTA
>NW_006461541.1:0-232 GCF_000325575.1 Pteropus alecto | reverse complement strand
TAAGCTATTATTTCTTTGACTATTATTTTCTGCTGTCTCTCTTCTCCTGGCACTCCCATTATGGCATATGTTGGTACACTTGATGGTTTCCCACGTTTCTCTCAGATTCTCTTCATTTTGTTCGTTCTCAGAATTCTGTTTCTCATCTTGCATAGTTTCTACTGATCTATAAGTTTCATAATTCTTTTTTCTGCCATTTCAAATCAATGCTCCAGCCCCTCTAGTAAAATTT
>NW_006461540.1:0-232 GCF_000325575.1 Pteropus alecto | reverse complement strand
TCATACTCCTTTGCTTCTCCCAGAATTCAAATTCTTTCCCATGATCCTTGTAGTTTCCAAAATTCCCTTCTTCCCATGATCGCTTGTGGTACCCATAAGCCCACAGTATACGACCTCATCATTCCCATCATCCCCCGCATCTGCATGAGGCCATTGTCCATGACCTCAACATTCCCACAATCCTTTGTTTAATCCTACATTTCTAGTTTTTCTCCCATGATCCTCTGTAATT
>NW_006461539.1:0-232 GCF_000325575.1 Pteropus alecto | reverse complement strand
CATGGACCATGAAGGGTGAGCCGACCAGGTCCCGCCGCCGTGGCCATCGTCCCTCTCCCCAAGTGACACCGCTGCGCCGTCCCCTCCCCGGACACCGTTTCCCCCGTGCGGGCATCCACTACGTGCGTCCCGGGCGCCCGCAAGGGCCGCGCTGTCCCCGCGCCCTGGGCAAACAGCAGGAGCAGGGAAGGCACACGCCCCCAAACCGCTGTGCGTGCCACGCGATGCCATG
>NW_006461538.1:0-232 GCF_000325575.1 Pteropus alecto | reverse complement strand
CGTTTTTAGCCCGGCGCAAGTGTCCGAATGGAGTTCGGAGTGTGGCCGCGATCACATGCATGCGAACTTGGCCCTGGACGTGACTTCGTTTGCTTCTCGCCTGAGCTGCGTGCGTTAGGGAAGGAACCTATTTCGATCCCATGTTAACTAAGGACAGACTACGACGCAGCATCGAAGCCACCCAGTGTGGGTCTTGCACAAGGAAGAGATGCGTCCCGGTGGCCTCTGGCCT
>NW_006461537.1:0-232 GCF_000325575.1 Pteropus alecto | reverse complement strand
AACACAGTCTTCTCTTTACGAAGCCTGTTTCTTATGTAAGGGACGTTATTTTCCTCTACAGAGGAAATATTTCTCCTTCGTTCACTTCATTCATTCATTCCTTCATTCACTCATTCTTCATTCATGCAGTGGATGTTTTCTGAGCGATACTCCATTCCGCAGGCGGAAGATACAAAAATACACAAACACAGCCACGGTCCCTCCCTTCCCTCGAGCAGCTAGTCCCTGAAAA
>NW_006461536.1:0-232 GCF_000325575.1 Pteropus alecto | reverse complement strand
GGCAGCTTAACTGTTTCTTCTTTGTAGGAAATCTTTCTCTCTAGCAGTTTTTGAGACTTTCTGTTTGTTTGTTGAGTTTTTTTATCCTGTCTGGCCCCCGATGGGCCATCTATCTGAGTATTCGTGTCTTCGATTCTGAAAAGTTCTGAGCCATTACTCAGAATTTACCATTGAGTCACGGTGCCTACTAACTGCCATGCCTGTGTTTTCTGCTATGGGAGTTTCCAGCAGG
>NW_006461535.1:0-232 GCF_000325575.1 Pteropus alecto | reverse complement strand
TGTAACCTCTTACCCTAAACCTAACCATAACCCTACCCCTAACCTAAACCTAAACCTAACCCTTAACCTAACCCAAAACCTAACCTAACACTAAACTAATCCTAACTCTAACCCCTAACACTAACTCTAACACTAACCCAAACCCTGATCCTAACCTTGAAAGTAAAGTTCACCCAAACTGAATTCTAACCCTTACACTAATCATAACTCTAACCCTAAATTTTAAACTAAC
>NW_006461534.1:0-232 GCF_000325575.1 Pteropus alecto | reverse complement strand
ATGAAATTTAGAAATTTTATTTACAATAGCACAAAAAATACTTAGTAAATTTAACCAAAGCTGCGCAGGACGTCTGCGCTCAAAGCTACAAGACATCGCAACGGGACATTCAAGCCGAGCGAACGGAGGCTCAGCACTGTGAGGATGCCACCTCAACCCATCGATGCCGCGCAGGCTCCACCAAAACCCTAGTGGGCGTTGTTAGGAAAACTGACAAGTCGATGTAAAAATT
>NW_006461533.1:0-232 GCF_000325575.1 Pteropus alecto | reverse complement strand
TATTAAATGGATAAATCTAAATATTACTTTATATGATGATGATGCTGTGAAGAAACCATGAGTCAGCTCAGAAGCCGAGACTGGAGTTGGGGTTCGTGCTGCCGAGGTAGGAGGGCGGGGGAGGGTCCCCGAGAGAGCGACACCCCCCGAGCTCTGTGAAGAAATTGGTGATGGTGTCAGGTTGAAGGCCAGAAGCCGGAAGAGACTGCAACCTGTGTGTGACGAACAGACT
>NW_006461532.1:0-232 GCF_000325575.1 Pteropus alecto | reverse complement strand
ACAGAGGAGGGATCGCGTAAACGTCTACGAGCTTCCCATCCGAAATGACAGCGGCAGAAGATGGCAGGACATCTGTAAAGTGCTGGGTGGAAACCACAAAGCTGTCCACCGAGAATTTTGCATCCAGTGAAAATATCATTCAGGAATGAAAGCGAGGGAATTCTATTTCCAGCCACGATGGAGTAGAGGAGATCAGCTCTTCCCTCCCGCCCCAGAAAACTGGAAATCTTGG